>NC_048574.1:79340687-79373187 GCF_013265735.2 Oncorhynchus mykiss
CTAAGGGACAATAAAGTGGTGTTCTATACTAACTAAAACACAATAAAGTGGTGTTCTATACTAACTAAAACACAATAAAGTGGTGTTCTATACTAACTAAAACACAATAAAGTGGTGTTCTATACTAACTAAAACACAATAAAGTGGTGTTCTATACTAACTAAAACACAATAAAGTGGTGTTCTATACTAACTAAGGGACAATAAAGTGGTGTTCTATTCTAACTAAGGGACAATAAAGTGGTGTTCTATTCTAACTAAGGGACAATAAAGTGGTGTTCTATACTAACTAAAACACAATAAAGTGGTGTTCTATACTAACTAAAACACAATAAAGTGGTGTTCTATACTAACTAAAACACAATAAAGTGGTGTTCTATACTAACTAAAACACAATAAAGTGGTGTTCTATACTAACTAAAACACAATAAAGTGATGTTCTATACTAACTAAAACACAATAAAGTGGTGTTCTATACTAACTAAAACACAATAAAGTGGTGTTCTATACTAACTAAGGGACAATAAAGTGGTGTTCTATACTAACTAAAACACAATAAAGTGGTGTTCTATTCTAACTAAAACACAATAAAGTGGTGTTCTATACTAACTAAAACACAATAAAGTGGTGTTCTATACTAACTAAGGGACAATAAAGTGGTGTTCTATACTAACTAAAACACAATAAAGTTGTGTTCTATACTAACTAAAACACAATAAAGTGGTGTTCTATTCTAACTAAGGGACAATAAAGTGGTGTTCTATACTAACTAAAACACAATAAAGTGGTGTTCTATTATAACCAAGGGACAATAAAGTGGTGTTCTATACTAACTAAGGGACAATAAAGTGGTGTTCTATACTAACTAAAACACAATAAAGTGGTGTTCTATACTAACTACTAACTAAGGGACAATAAAGTGGTGTTCTATACTAACTAAAACACAATAAAGTGGTGTTCTATACTAACTAAAACACAATAAAGTGGTGTTCTATTCTAACTAAGGGACAATAAAGTGGTGTTCTATACTAACTAAAACACAATAAAGTTGTGTTCTATACTAACTAAGGGACAATAAAGTGGTGTTCTATACTAACTAAAACACAATAAAGTGGTGTTCTATACTAACTAAAACACAATAAAGTGGTGTTCTATACTAACTAAAACACAATAAAGTGGTTTTCTATACTAACTAAAACACAATAAAGTGGTGTTCTATACTAACTAAAACACAATAAAGTGGTGTTCTATACTAACTAAAACACAATAAAGTGGTGTTCTATACTAACTAAAACACAATAAAGTGGTGTTCTATTCTAACTAAGGGACAATAAAGTGGTGTTCTATACTAACTAAAACACAATAAAGTGGTGTTCTATACTAACTAAAACACAATAAAGTGGTGTTCTATACTAACTAAAACACAATAAAGTGGTGTTCTATACTAACTAAAACACAATAAAGTGGTGTTCTATACTAACTAAAACACAATAAAGTGGTGTTCTATACAAACTAAAACACAATAAAGTGGTGTTCTATTCTAACTAAGGGACAATAAAATGGTGTTCTATACTAACTAAAACACAATAAAGTGGTGTTCTATACTAACTAAGGGACAATAAAGTGGTGTTCTATACTAACTAAGACACAATAAAGTGGTGTTCTATACTAACTAAAACACAATAAAGTGGTGTTCTATACTAACTAAGGGACAATAAAGTGGTGTTCTATACTAACTAAAACACAATAAAGTGGTGTTCTATACTAACTAAAACACAATAAAGTGGTGTTCTATACTAACTAAGGGACAATAAAGTGGTGTTCTATACTAACTAAAACACAATAAAGTGGTGTTCTATACTAACTAAAACACAATAAATTGGTGTTCTATACTAACTAAAACACAATAAAGTGGTGTTCTATACTAACTAAAACACAATAAAGTGGTGTTCTATACTAACTAAAACACAATAAAGTGGTGTTCTATTCTAACTAAGGGACAATAAAGTGGTGTTCTATACTAACTAAGGGACAATAAAGTGGTGTTCTATACTAACTAAAACACAATAAAGTGGTGTTCTATACTAACTAAAACACAATAAAGTGGTGTTCTATACTAACTAAGGGACAATAAAGTGGTGTTCTATACTAACTAAAACACAATAAAGTGGTGTTCTATACTAACTAAAACACAATAAAGTGGTGTTCTATACTAACTAAGGGACAATAAAGTGGTGTTCTATACTAACTAAAACACAATAAAGTGGTGTTCTATACTAACTAAAACACAATAAAGTGGTGTTCTATACTAACTAAAACACAATAAAGTGGTGTTCTATACTAACTAAAACAGAATAAAGTGGTGTTCTATACTAACTAAAACACAATAAAGTGGTGTTCTATTCTAACTAAGGGACAATAAAGTGGTGTTCTATACTAACTAAAACACAATAAAGTGGTGTTCTATACTAACTAAGGGACAATAAAGTGGTGTTCTATACTAACTAAAACACAATAAAGTGGTGTTCTATTATAACCAAGGGACAATAAAGTGCTGTTCTATACTAACTAAGGGACAATAAAGTGGTGTTCTATACTAACTAAAACACAATAAAGTTGTGTTCTATACTAACTAAAACACAATAAAGTTGTGTTCTATACTAACTAAGGGACAATAAAGTGGTGTTCTATTCTAACTAAGGGACAATAAAGTGGTGTTCTATACTAACTAAGGGACAATAAAGTGGTGTTCTATACTAACTAAAACACAATAAAGTGGTGTTCTATACTAACTAAAACACAATAAAGTGGTGTTCTATACTAACTAAGGGACAATAAAGTGGTGTTCTATACTAACTAAAACACAATAAAGTGGTGTTCTATACTAACTAAAACACAATAAAGTGGTGTTCTATACTAACTAAGGGACAATAAAGTGGTGTTCTATACTAACTAAATCACAATAAAGTGGTGTTCTATACTAACTAAGGGACAATAAAGTGGTGTTCTATACTAACTAAAACACAATAAAGTGGTGTTCTATACTAACTAAGGGACAATAAAGTGGTGTTCTATACTAACTAAAACACAATAAAGTGGTGTTCTATTATAACCAAGGGACAATAAAGTGGTGTTCTATACTAACTAAGGGACAATAAAGTGGTGTTCTATACTAACTAAAACACAATAAAGTGGTGTTCTATACTAACTAAGGGACAATAAAGTGGTGTTCTATACTAACTAAAACACAATAAAGTGGTGTTCTATTATAACCAAGGGACAATAAAGTGGTGTTCTATACTAACTAAGGGACAATAAAGTGGTGTTCTATACTAACTAAAACACAATAAAGTTGTGTTCTATACTAACTAAAACACAATAAAGTTGTGTTCTATACTAACTAAGGGACAATAAAGTGGTGTTCTATACTAACTAAAACACAATAAAGTGGTGTTCTATACTAACTAAAACACAATAAAGTGGTGTTCTATACTAACTAAAACACAATAAAGTGGTGTTCTATACTAACTAAGGGACAATAAAGTGGTGTTCTATACTAACTAAAACACAATAAAGTGGTGTTCTATACTAACTAAGGGACAATAAAGTGGTGTTCTATACTAACTAAAACACAATAAAGTGGTGTTCTATACTAACTAAGGGACAATAAAGTGGTGTTCTATACTAACTAAAACACAATAAAGTGGTGTTCTATTATAACCAAGGGACAATAAAGTGGTGTTCTATACTAACTAAAACACAATAAAGTGGTGTTCTATACTAACTAAGGGACAATAAAGTGGTGTTCTATACTAACTAAAACACAATAAAGTGGTGTTCTATTATAACCAAGGGACAATAAAGTGCTGTTCTATACTAACTAAGGGACAATAAAGTGGTGTTCTATACTAACTAAAACACAATAAAGTTGTGTTCTATACTAACTAAAACACAATAAAGTTGTGTTCTATACTAACTAAGGGACAATAAAGTGGTGTTCTATTCTAACTAAGGGACAATAAAGTGGTGTTCTATACTAACTAAGGGACAATAAAGTGGTGTTCTATACTAACTAAAACACAATAAAGTGGTGTTCTATACTAACTAAAACACAATAAAGTGGTGTTCTATACTAACTAAGGGACAATAAAGTGGTGTTCTATACTAACTAAAACACAATAAAGTGGTGTTCTATACTAACTAAAACACAATAAAGTGGTGTTCTATACTAACTAAGGGACAATAAAGTGGTGTTCTATACTAACTAAAACACAATAAAGTGGTGTTCTATACTAACTAAGGGACAATAAAGTGGTGTTCTATACTAACTAAAACACAATAAAGTGGTGTTCTATACTAACTAAGGGACAATAAAGTGGTGTTCTATACTAACTAAAACACAATAAAGTGGTGTTCTATTATAACCAAGGGACAATAAAGTGGTGTTCTATACTAACTAAGGGACAATAAAGTGGTGTTCTATACTAACTAAAACACAATAAAGTGGTGTTCTATACTAACTAAGGGACAATAAAGTGGTGTTCTATACTAACTAAAACACAATAAAGTGGTGTTCTATTATAACCAAGGGACAATAAAGTGGTGTTCTATACTAACTAAGGGACAATAAAGTGGTGTTCTATACTAACTAAAACACAATAAAGTTGTGTTCTATACTAACTAAAACACAATAAAGTTGTGTTCTATTCTAACTAAGGGACAATAAAGTGGTGTTCTATACTAACTAAAACACAATAAAGTGGTGTTCTATTCTAACTAAAACACAATAAAGTGGTGTTCTATACTAACTAAAACACAATAAAGTGGTGTTCTATACTAACTAAGGGACAATAAAGTGGTGTTCTATACTAACTAAAACACAATAAAGTTGTGTTCTATACTAACTAAAACACAATAAAGTGGTGTTCTATTCTAACTAAGGGACAATAAAGTCGTGTTCTATACTAACTAAAACACAATAAAGTGGTGTTCTATTATAACCAAGGGACAATAAAGTGGTGTTCTATACTAACTAAGGGACAATAAAGTGGTGTTCTATACTAACTAAAACACAATAAAGTGGTGTTCTATACTAACTACTAACTAAGGGACAATAAAGTGGTGTTCTATACTAACTAAAACACAATAAAGTGGTGTTCTATACTAACTAAAACACAATAAAGTGGTGTTCTATTCTAACTAAGGGACAATAAAGTGGTGTTCTATACTAACTAAAACACAATAAAGTTGTGTTCTATACTAACTAAGGGACAATAAAGTGGTGTTCTATACTAACTAAAACACAATAAAGTGGTGTTCTATACTAACTAAAACACAATAAAGTGGTGTTCTATACTAACTAAAACACAATAAAGTGGTTTTCTATACTAACTAAAACACAATAAAGTGGTGTTCTATACTAACTAAAACACAATAAAGTGGTGTTCTATACTAACTAAAACACAATAAAGTGGTGTTCTATACTAACTAAAACACAATAAAGTGGTGTTCTATTCTAACTAAGGGACAATAAAGTGGTGTTCTATACTAACTAAAACACAATAAAGTGGTGTTCTATACTAACTAAAACACAATAAAGTGGTGTTCTATACTAACTAAAACACAATAAAGTGGTGTTCTATACTAACTAAAACACAATAAAGTGGTGTTCTATACTAACTAAAACACAATAAAGTGGTGTTCTATACAAACTAAAACACAATAAAGTGGTGTTCTATTCTAACTAAGGGACAATAAAATGGTGTTCTATACTAACTAAAACACAATAAAGTGGTGTTCTATACTAACTAAGGGACAATAAAGTGGTGTTCTATACTAACTAAGACACAATAAAGTGGTGTTCTATACTAACTAAAACACAATAAAGTGGTGTTCTATACTAACTAAGGGACAATAAAGTGGTGTTCTATACTAACTAAAACACAATAAAGTGGTGTTCTATACTAACTAAAACACAATAAAGTGGTGTTCTATACTAACTAAGGGACAATAAAGTGGTGTTCTATACTAACTAAAACACAATAAAGTGGTGTTCTATACTAACTAAAACACAATAAATTGGTGTTCTATACTAACTAAAACACAATAAAGTGGTGTTCTATACTAACTAAAACACAATAAAGTGGTGTTCTATACTAACTAAAACACAATAAAGTGGTGTTCTATTCTAACTAAGGGACAATAAAGTGGTGTTCTATACTAACTAAGGGACAATAAAGTGGTGTTCTATACTAACTAAAACACAATAAAGTGGTGTTCTATACTAACTAAAACACAATAAAGTGGTGTTCTATACTAACTAAGGGACAATAAAGTGGTGTTCTATACTAACTAAAACACAATAAAGTGGTGTTCTATACTAACTAAAACACAATAAAGTGGTGTTCTATACTAACTAAGGGACAATAAAGTGGTGTTCTATACTAACTAAAACACAATAAAGTGGTGTTCTATACTAACTAAAACACAATAAAGTGGTGTTCTATACTAACTAAAACACAATAAAGTGGTGTTCTATACTAACTAAAACAGAATAAAGTGGTGTTCTATACTAACTAAAACACAATAAAGTGGTGTTCTATTCTAACTAAGGGACAATAAAGTGGTGTTCTATACTAACTAAAACACAATAAAGTGGTGTTCTATACTAACTAAGGGACAATAAAGTGGTGTTCTATACTAACTAAAACACAATAAAGTGGTGTTCTATTATAACCAAGGGACAATAAAGTGCTGTTCTATACTAACTAAGGGACAATAAAGTGGTGTTCTATACTAACTAAAACACAATAAAGTTGTGTTCTATACTAACTAAAACACAATAAAGTTGTGTTCTATACTAACTAAGGGACAATAAAGTGGTGTTCTATTCTAACTAAGGGACAATAAAGTGGTGTTCTATACTAACTAAGGGACAATAAAGTGGTGTTCTATACTAACTAAAACACAATAAAGTGGTGTTCTATACTAACTAAAACACAATAAAGTGGTGTTCTATACTAACTAAGGGACAATAAAGTGGTGTTCTATACTAACTAAAACACAATAAAGTGGTGTTCTATACTAACTAAAACACAATAAAGTGGTGTTCTATACTAACTAAGGGACAATAAAGTGGTGTTCTATACTAACTAAATCACAATAAAGTGGTGTTCTATACTAACTAAGGGACAATAAAGTGGTGTTCTATACTAACTAAAACACAATAAAGTGGTGTTCTATACTAACTAAGGGACAATAAAGTGGTGTTCTATACTAACTAAAACACAATAAAGTGGTGTTCTATTATAACCAAGGGACAATAAAGTGGTGTTCTATACTAACTAAGGGACAATAAAGTGGTGTTCTATACTAACTAAAACACAATAAAGTGGTGTTCTATACTAACTAAGGGACAATAAAGTGGTGTTCTATACTAACTAAAACACAATAAAGTGGTGTTCTATTATAACCAAGGGACAATAAAGTGGTGTTCTATACTAACTAAGGGACAATAAAGTGGTGTTCTATACTAACTAAAACACAATAAAGTTGTGTTCTATACTAACTAAAACACAATAAAGTTGTGTTCTATACTAACTAAGGGACAATAAAGTGGTGTTCTATACTAACTAAAACACAATAAAGTGGTGTTCTATACTAACTAAAACACAATAAAGTGGTGTTCTATACTAACTAAAACACAATAAAGTGGTGTTCTATACTAACTAAGGGACAATAAAGTGGTGTTCTATACTAACTAAAACACAATAAAGTGGTGTTCTATACTAACTAAGGGACAATAAAGTGGTGTTCTATACTAACTAAAACACAATAAAGTGGTGTTCTATACTAACTAAGGGACAATAAAGTGGTGTTCTATACTAACTAAAACACAATAAAGTGGTGTTCTATTATAACCAAGGGACAATAAAGTGGTGTTCTATACTAACTAAAACACAATAAAGTGGTGTTCTATACTAACTAAGGGACAATAAAGTGGTGTTCTATACTAACTAAAACACAATAAAGTGGTGTTCTATTATAACCAAGGGACAATAAAGTGCTGTTCTATACTAACTAAGGGACAATAAAGTGGTGTTCTATACTAACTAAAACACAATAAAGTTGTGTTCTATACTAACTAAAACACAATAAAGTTGTGTTCTATACTAACTAAGGGACAATAAAGTGGTGTTCTATTCTAACTAAGGGACAATAAAGTGGTGTTCTATACTAACTAAGGGACAATAAAGTGGTGTTCTATACTAACTAAAACACAATAAAGTGGTGTTCTATACTAACTAAAACACAATAAAGTGGTGTTCTATACTAACTAAGGGACAATAAAGTGGTGTTCTATACTAACTAAAACACAATAAAGTGGTGTTCTATACTAACTAAAACACAATAAAGTGGTGTTCTATACTAACTAAGGGACAATAAAGTGGTGTTCTATACTAACTAAAACACAATAAAGTGGTGTTCTATACTAACTAAGGGACAATAAAGTGGTGTTCTATACTAACTAAAACACAATAAAGTGGTGTTCTATACTAACTAAGGGACAATAAAGTGGTGTTCTATACTAACTAAAACACAATAAAGTGGTGTTCTATTATAACCAAGGGACAATAAAGTGGTGTTCTATACTAACTAAGGGACAATAAAGTGGTGTTCTATACTAACTAAAACACAATAAAGTGGTGTTCTATACTAACTAAGGGACAATAAAGTGGTGTTCTATACTAACTAAAACACAATAAAGTGGTGTTCTATTATAACCAAGGGACAATAAAGTGGTGTTCTATACTAACTAAGGGACAATAAAGTGGTGTTCTATACTAACTAAAACACAATAAAGTTGTGTTCTATACTAACTAAAACACAATAAAGTTGTGTTCTATACTAACTAAGGGACAATAAAGTGGTGTTCTATACTAACTAAAACACAATAAAGTGGTGTTCTATACTAACTAAAACACAATAAAGTGGTGTTCTATACTAACTAAAACACAATAAAGTGGTATTCTATACTAACTAAGGGACAATAAAGTGTTGTTCTATACTAACTAAAACACAATAAAGTGGTGTTCTATACTAACTAAGGGACAATAAAGTGGTGTTCTATACTAACTAAAACACAATAAAGTGGTGTTCTATACTAACTAAGGGACAATAAAGTGGTGTTCTATACTAACTAAAACACAATAAAGTGGTGTTCTATACTAACTAAAACACAATAAAGTGGTGTTCTATACTAACTAAGGGACAATAAAGTGGTGTTCTATACTAACTAAAGCACAATAAAGTGGTGTTCTATTCTAACTAAAGCACAATAAAGTGGTGTTCTATACTAACTAAGGGACAATAAAGTGGTGTTCTATTCTAACCGAGAGACAATAAAGTGGTGTTCTATTCTAACCGAGAGACAATAAAGTGGTGTTCTATTCTAACCAAGGGACAATAAAGTGGTGTTCTATTCTAACCAAGGGACAATAAAGTGGTGTTCTATTCTAACCAAGGGACAATAAAGTGGTGTTCTATTCTAACCAAGGGACAATAAAGTAGTCTTCTATTCTAACCGAGAGACAATAAAGTGGTGTTCTATTCTAACCGAGAGACAATAAAGTGGTGTTCTATTCTAACCGAGAGACAATAAAGTGGTGTTCTATTCTAACCAAGGGACAATAAAGTGGTGTTCTATTCTAACCGAGAGACAATAAAGTGGTGTTCTATTCTAACCGAGAGACAATAAAGTGGTGTTCTGTTTTTTTATTTTCTATTCAAGGCTGGATCGTAAATGTAGGTAATATACGTGGATAGGACCTATTGATAAAGCCTCTCAGAGCAGGACTAGTTCTGATCTAGGATCAGTTTTGACTTCAGGATCGTAATGAAAGGGGGGACCTGGGCTGTATTGAAAAGCTTCTCAGAGTAGGACTAGTTCTGATCTAGGATCAGTTTTGACTTCAGGATCGTAATGAAAGATGGGACCTGGGCTGTATTGATAAAGCCTCTCAGAGTAGGACTAGTTCTGATCTAGGATCAGTTTTGACTTCAGGATCGTAATGAAAGGGGGGACCTGGGCTGTATTGATAAAGCCTCTCAGGGTTTTAGTAGTGTTAATCTAGGATCAGCACACACACCCTATTCCCTATGTAGTGCACTACTTTAGACCAGAGCCCTATTGCACCCTACTCCCTATATAGTGCACTACTTTAGACCAGAGCCCTATGGCACCCTACCCTATATAGTGCACTACTTTAGACCAGAGCCCCATGGCACCCTGTTCCCTATGTAATGCACTACTTTAGACCAGAGCCCCATGGCACCCTATTCCCAATATAGTGCACTACTTTAGACCAGAGCCCTATGGCACCCTATTCCCTATATAGTGCACTACTTTAGACCAGCGACCATCAGTCCTAGTGCACTACACTTCGCTTTTGAAGGCCTATAACTTTCTGACACACACACACTCACTCACTCACTCACTCACACACACACACACACACACACACACACACACACACACACACACACACACACACACACACACACACACACACACACACACACACACACACACACACACACACACACACACACACACACACACACACACACACACACACACAGTGTGATCCGCCTTGGAAAGTTGTTAAAACCCTGTTGAAGTATCAGAAGGAAGTAAATGGTACATTGTAGCTTCCTGGACTAGAGACCGGATGAGGCCGACTGATAACATGCCACACACGCACACACGCACACACACACACACACACACACACACACCACATTCCATACAATGGTTTCAATTTCCAATTATTTGCGTGTTCAAAATTGGATGTGTTTTTAAATTAGTGTCTGTTGTGTCATTATGGGATGTCAGATAATAAACGTTGTGTAGGCCTCACGTCAGTCTGTGTGTGTGTGAAGGGGAACTGTGACCCGTGTCAGTAGTAAAACGACCCCTCCTACTCACTCACTAGGAGGCAAAGGGGAACTGTGACCCGTGTCAGTAGTAAAACGAACCCTCCTCACTCACTAGGATGCAAAGGAGAACTGTGACCTGTGTCAGTAGTAAAACGACCCCTCCTACTCACTCACTAGGAGGCAAAGGAGAACTGTGACCTGTGTTAGTTGTAAAACGACCCCTCCTACTCACTCACTAGGAGGCAAAGGGGAACTGTGACCTGTGTCAGTAGTAAAACGACCCCTCCTACTCACTCACTAGGAGGCAAATGGGGAGGTGACAGACAGAGAGAGTGAGGGAAGGGGCAGGGGCGTCGTGCACCCCAAACATCCGAGGGGGCACAAAGTACAGTACGTGAGGATGGCTGGGGGTGGACCGAGTGGGGCTCCCCCCTCATCTAAAAGTTGGAGAATTTTTCATTTTTCAAACACCTTAAAACCTGTTAGAGCTCTAGGGGCGCTATTTCATTTTTGGATAAAAAACGTTCCCGTTTTAAGCGCGATATTTTGTCACGAAAAGATGCTCGACTATGCATATTCTTGACAGTTTTGGAAAGAAAACACTCTGAAGTTTCAGAATCTGCAAAGATTTTGTCTGTAAGTGCCCCAGAACTCATTCTACAGGCGAAACCAAGATGATGCATCACCCAGGAATTAGCAGAATTTCTGAAGCTCTGTTTTCCATTCTCTCCTTATATGGCTGTGATTGCGCAACGAATGAGCCTACACTTTCTGTCGTTCGCCCAAGGTCTTAGCAGCATTGTGACGTATTTGTAGGCATATCATTAGAAGATTGACCATAAGAGACTACATTTTCCAAGTGTCCGCCTGGTGTCCTGCGTCGAATTCGGTGCGCAATTGCCAGCTGCTTCTACTTTACCATTTGATTCAGGGGAGAAAGCATGTGTCCAAGAACGATGTATCAATGAAGAGATATGTGAAAAACACCTTGATGATTGATTCTAAACAACGTTTGCCATGTTTTCAGTCGATATTATGGAGTTAATTTGGAAAAAAGTTTGCGTTTTGAGGACTGAATTTATGGATTTTTTTTGGTAGCCAAATGTGATGTATAAAACGGAGCTATTTCTAATACACAAGGAATCTTTTTGGAAAAACTGAGCATCTGCTATCTAACTGAGAGTATCCTCATTGAAAACATCAGAAGTTCTTCAAAGGTAAATGATTTTATTTGAAGGCTTTTATGTTTTTGTTAATGTTGCGTGCTGGATGCTAACGCTAATGCTAACGCTAAATGCTAACGCGAAATGCTAACTCTAGCTAGCTACTTTTACACAAATTATTGTTTTCCTATGGTTGAGAAGCATATTTTGAAAATCTGAGATGACAGTGTTGTTTACAAAAGGCTAAGCTTGAGAGATGGCATATTTATTTCATTTCATTTGCGATTTTCATAAATAGTTAACGTTGTGTTATGCTAATGAGCTTGCTGATAGATTTACACAATCCTGGATACAGGGGTTTTTTCATAGCTAAACGTGACGCAGAAAACTGAGCGATTTGTCCTAAACAAATAATCTTTCAGGAAAAACTGAACATTTGCTATCTGAGAGTCTCCTCATTGAAAACATCTGAAGTTCTTCAAAGGTAAATTATTTTTTTGAATGCTTTTCTGTTTTTTTGTGTAAATGTTGCCAGCTGAATGCTAATGCTAAATGCTACGTTAGCCATCAATACTGTTACACAAATGCTTGTTTTGCAATGGTTGAGAAGCATATTTTGAAAATCTGAGATGACAGTGTTGTTAACAAAAGGCTAAGCTTGAGAGCTAGCATATTTATTTCATTTCATTTGCGATTTTCATTAATAGTTAACGTTGCGTTATGGTAATGAGCTTGAGTCTGTATTCACGAACCCGGATCCGGGATGGGGAGATCAGAAAGGTTAAACCACCTTGTCTTGCAATCTAGAGCCATAATCATTATGCTTAATTCTTAATTCTATTTTCATGCACATCTAAGCATGTGTCTTGAGCTGTCTACATTCTCCTGAATGGAGGTTATTTAAAAAAAAAAAAAAAAATATATATATATATATATATATATATGAAATATGCTTCTCTGCATCTCTGCTAAAATCTGGATAAAAGATTGAAAGGAATGTGAGTCTTATCAGTACATTTAGTTATTTCTGTCTTTTCTAAACCCTACCTACCTTGCCAGCAGGCATGCCAGCTCAGATAGTTAGACAAGATAGCTTCTCTATCTTGATTACACCTACACCTATACTGCTTGCTGTTTTTTGGGGTTTAGGCTGGGTTTCTGTAAAGCACTTTGTGACATCGAATGATGTAAATAGGGCTTAATAAATACATTTAATTGATTGATTGATTGATAGCCTGAAATGTCTTTATGGTTGGGAAGATTGGGTACTGATCTGTGCTAGCTAAAGCCAACTTCATACAATTGCCTACAGATGTAGGATCTTAATTAGATCACCTTGTTGCAGGAGGACTTTTCCCTCAAAGCAATAAAGGTTAACCTTGTAATGTATTTAAGGTTTAAAAAGCCTTCTGAAGTTTGTAATTTCCATTACGAAAAATGTATCAATCCCCACAAACAGATTTTATGAATTATAATCCACATTTCCTATTGCTGCAGGATTATTTTCCTGCTGTAGCAAACTGGCTCAAATTAAAATCCTACATATGTAGGTGGCTAGTAGTATTACAGAGAAACAACAAAAGAAATACTTAATAAATAAAAAAATACAAGACAAATATGAGGGGGCAAGTGCCCCTGTGCCCCCTATGTGCATGACGCCTTTGGGGAGGGGAGGGAACGAACGAAGCTGAGAGCCGAGCAGGAAGGAAAATTAACGAAGGCAGGAGAGGCTTTGAATGCTAACAAGCGTTATAGCTTTAACTACAATAGTAGCCGCCGTTGTTTAGCCTAAAAGGTGAAGAGTTTTTTTTGTTGTTGTGCTGAAAACATCAAACGATGGAGTCGGCGAACTAGTAGCCAACCACGATTGCAAAAGCCCAACACCTGGTAACCCGCCGAACTTGGAGAGCAAGCGAAGGCTATGCGCCAGCTGCAGAATTCACCATCATCATCATCGGTGCCGCTACCTTCATCTTTTTCAGTTGAAGTGAAATGTATTGCCTAGTCTGTATGGGAGACGGATCTTACACTTACTGACCATTACCATGGAGATAGAGAATATAGTCGCCAACACGGTACTGCTGAAGGCGAGAGAAGGTAAGACATAGACATAGTACTGAAACGACGACATGACATGGTTAACGTACTGGGGGGTGGGGGGGGACATGTCGAGAGGGAGAAAGGGGGTATAATCATAACAAAGCAAGGCTGTTTTTTTTGGGGGGGGGGGGCTATCGCTTGGATTGTGTTCTACACAGATCTCTCTTCTCTCTCTAGATCTATTTCTCTCCCTACGCAGTGGTTTTCCCATCGTCTTGACTGGCTCACTATAAGGGGGAACATATAGCTTTGTGTCAAATTGTAGCCTACCTACTTGTTAATCATTGTAACTCTAGTCACATAATATACAGCAAATATCCAGGCCTGATCGATAACACCGATCGGGTTTGAGTTTCGCAGCGTCGATGATAATAAACGATGATCGATTAGACTATATCACTGTTTGATATTGGGATTCGTGTTTCTAATGACTTATCTGAAACGGAAAAGGTTGATTATGGCGGTAGGCTACTGTAGTAGTAGTAGTAGTAGCAACATATCATTGGATAGGTTGATATGACCGTAGGATCGTAGCACCAGCGGATCGTGTTGGTAGTATAGGCTACACGGTGTTGACATATCCTGTAGCAACCTGTTTCCCAATTCCGTCGCCTGATAGAACAGGCGTATCGACTTGATACGTTAGCGATATTTAACATATGGCTTTCGCTGGATCTTATGCCCGCTTGGCGGTTCAAATGTGTGTTATACATTATTTGACGCAGATAATATTAAAGCCACTGCATTGCCACCCTGCCAAAGGAGAAGGGGACCCGCTCCGTGTGTGTTTCCCCTAGACGGAGACCGGCGAGCTCTGGGTCTTTCTCGGGGCCTGGGTAAAGCGGACGCGGCCAACCCCGCACACAGTGTACCCCCGTGTGTGTGCCGTTGACGTGGGGAAGTGGAACAACTCAAGCCGCAGGCCTGAGGACTACGGCGAAACATATCGGACTAATAACACAAGTGGTCGATGGGATGCCGTTCTGTCTGGCTGTCTTTTTTTTGTCGTCAGGTTTGATTGAAGAGAGAAAATAAGAGATGTGTGTTTATCCTAGTGGACCCCCGGCTAAATACAACTCTGTAACTCGAAACCAGTTCCAATGCTTTAAAACAAATTATATTTATTATGTTCCCCTCTAATTAGGGACTGATTTTAGACCTGGGCCACCAGGTGGGTGATATTAATGATCAGGTAGAACAGAACCAGCAGACCCCGGGTTATCCGAAGTCGGTTCACGGTTTTTTTTTTTGTGCCCTAACATTACACAGCGGATTCAAATAGTTAACTAACCATCCAGCTTTGATACTTTGAATCAGCTGTAGTAGTGTTAGAGCAACAACGTGCACGGACTTTGGGAAACGCTCTCGTCGGGTAAGAGTTGAATATCCCCTGGTTGTAGAGGATATGGTTATAAGATGGGCAGAGAGGATGTCGTTACTTTGTTGTCAGGACAGCGGTGAGGGGAGAAGGAACTAAAGCTACATTGTATCTTCTGTTGGGGGGGAGAGATGTGTTACATTTAATAAATATGGTTTCTTATCACGTGTGCGGCATGGTTTGATAATGATCAACGGCAGATGTTCATAGACAGAAGTGCAACAATATTAACACAACATTTGGACAGCTGACGTCAGAATGTGGTACAAGACTAATCATCTTTGATTTGACCAATGAACGTGTGTGTGTGTGTGTGTGTGTGTAGCTTCCTGTGATATATGTTTATCATAATACACTGAATTCTATTAAGTTTACGCTCTGCATGCCGGAATACTGAACATTCGCGCTATGTTTATGTAACAGTATAACTTTTAGACCGTCCCCTCGCCCATACCCGGGCGCAAACCAGGGACCCTCTGCACACATCAACAACAGTCACCCACGAAGCATCGTTACCCGTCGCAGAGCAAGGGGAACAACAACTTCAAGGTCTCAGAGCAAGTGACGTCACCGATTGAAACGCTATTTAGCGCGAACCACCGCTAACTAGCTATCAGTTTCACATCCGTTACATTTACCTAGTCAACGTCAGTACACAATCCACAATCAACGTCAGAATCTGAAGTCAAATAGGTCAAACGGTGAGATCTTGTTGCGTTCACACACGGGCCCTGCAAAAAACATGTCTATTGTACTGTAGCCTCCTTTTACGCTCCTGGGAATTGGCCTAATGTGGATAGAGCTAAATTGAAATGTTTTAAATTAACAGAAGAAATATGAAAACGCATACACATGGTAGCAGTAGAAAGGGAACGATTTAGAGATTATAGGAACATTTATTAGAGCAAAGTTTAGTACACCAACAGTTCACCTGATACAAGAATGAATCCAAACATCACACTGTTGCTTTAATGTGCATTTACTGTACATTTGGTGCATTTGTTGATAACGAAATATGAAAGTACTCTGGGTACATTCAGTAACCTAATAATATTCCTGGAAAATGGGGGGGTAGGTGCAACATAAAAACAAAACAATGGGAAAAGGGGGGATTCCTAGTCAGTGGTACAACTGACATGTGTCTTCCACATTTAACCCTGACCAATCAGAGAGGAGGGCTGCCGTAATCAACATCCACGTGAGTGAGAGGACTAACTGGTGTCTCCAAGGGGCCTCACACCTCTCCAGACTGTGGGTTTCAGTGAGAGGACTAACTGGTGTCTCCAAGTGGCCCCACACCTCTCCAGACTGTTTGTTTCAGTGAGAGGACTAACTGGTGTCTCCACGTGGCCTCACACCTCTCCAGACTGTGGGTTTCAGTGAGAGGACTAACTGGTGTCTCCAAGTGGCCCCACACCTCTCCAGACTGTGGGTTTCAGTGAGAGGACTAACTGGTGTCTCCAAGTGGCCTCACACCTCTCCAGACTGTGGGTTTCAGTGAGAGGACTAACTGGTGTCTCCAAGTGGCCCCACACCTCTCCAGACTGTTTGTTTCAGTGAGAGGACTAACTGGTGTCTCCAAGTGGCCCCACACCTCTCCAGACTGTGGGTTTCAGTGAGAGGACTAACTGGTGTCTCCAAGTGGCCCCACACCTCTCCAGACTGTGGGTTTCAGTGAGAGGACTAACTGGTGTCTCCAAGTGGCCCCACACCTCTCCACTAACTGGTGTCTCCAAGTGGCCTCACACCTCTCCAGACTGTGGGTTATAGTGAGAGGACTAACTGGTGTCTCCAAGGGGCCTCACACCTCTCCAGACTGTGGGTTTCAGTGAGAGGACTAACTGGTGTCTCCAAGTGGCCCCACACCTCTCCAGACTGTGGGTTTTAGTGAGAGGACTAACTGGTGTCTCCAAGTGGCTTAACACACCTCTCCAGACTGTGGGTTTCAGTGAGAGGACTAACTGGTGTCTCCAAGTGGCCTCATACCTCTCCAGACTGTGGGTTTCAGTGAGAGGACTAACTGGTGTCTCCAAGTGGCCTCACACCTCTCCAGACTGTGGGTTTCAGTGAGAGGACTAACTGGCGTCTCCAAGTGGCTTAACACACCTCTCCAGACTGTGGGTTTCAGTGAGAGGACTAACTGGTGTCTCCAAGTGGCCCCATACCTCTCCAGACTGTGGGTTTCAGTGAGAGGACTAACTGGTGTCTCCAAGTGGCCCCATACCTCTCCAGACTGTGGGTTTCAGTGAGAGGACTAACTGGTGTCTCCAAGTGGCCCCACACCCCTCCAGACTGTGGGTTTCAGTGAGAGGACTAACTGGTGTCTCCAAGTGGCCTCACACCTCTCCAGACTGTGGGTTTCAGTGAGAGGACTAACTGGTGTCTCCAAGTGGCCTCACACCTCTCCAGACTGTGGGTTTCAGTGAGAGGACTAACTGGTGTCTCCAAGTGGCCTCACACCTCTCCAGACTGTGGGTTTCAGTGAGAGGACTAACTGGTGTCTCCAAGTGGCCTCACACCTCTCCAGACTGTGGGTTTCAGTGAGAGGACTAACTGGTGTCTCCAAGTGGCCCCACACCCCTCCAGACTGTGGGTTTCAGTGAGAGGACTAACTGGTGTCTCCAAGTGGCCTCACACCTCTCCAGACTGTGGGTTTCAGTGAGAGGACTAACTGGTGTCTCCAAGTGGCCTCACACCTCTCCAGACTGTGGGTTTCAGTGAGAGGACTAACTGGTGTCTCCAAGTGGCCTCACACCTCTCCAGACTGTGGGTTTCAGTGAGAGGACTAACTGGTGTCTCCAAGTGGCCTCACACCTCTCCAGACTGTGGGTTTCAGTGAGAGGACTAACTGGTGTCTCCAAGTGGCCTCACACCTCTCCAGACTGTGGGTTTCAGTGAGAGGACTAACTGGTGTCTCCAAGTGGCCTCACACCTCTCCAGACTGTGGGTTTCAGTGAGAGGACTAACTGGTGTCTCCAAGTGGCCTCACACCTCTCCAGACTGTGGGTTTCAGTGAGAGGACTAACTGGTGTCTCCAAGTGGCCTCACACCTCTCCAGACTGTGGGTTTCAGTGAGAGGACTAACTGGTGTCTCCAAGTGGCCTCACACCTCTCCAGACTGTGGGTTTCAGTGAGAGGACTAACTGGTGTCTCCAACTTTTAAGTGGTGTCTGCACTTTTATGACTCAAAGAAGAGTGTTCAACTATAAGGTCATTTTTTTGGAGCTCTCCTAGCTGCGTCGTTCAGAAACTAGAGTTGGCACCCTGGTCGTCGTTTCATTAGGAACACAACCCCGCATCTCCGCCATCACACAATTAATTACAATTACACAATTACTGTTGTTAACTCAATACAAAAACAAAACAGACCCATTTTATAAATCACATTCTCATTTGTTTGTTTGTATAGAAAGGAGTCATGGGTGCGTTCAGGTCCAATAGACAAACGGGCTCATTCTGTTCAGAACAACCCAGGGTGTGATGCCGTGTCGTGGACATTTTGGACTCACGGGTGTTTGGCTCGTATGATATCAAAGCAGTATTTATTATAATCCTCAATTTCTCGTCTGTCTGTCTGTCTGTCTGTCTGTCTGGTCTGGTCTGGTCTGGTCTGGTCTGGTCTGGTCTGGTCTGGTCTGGTCTGGTCTGGTCTGGTCTGGTCTGGTCTGGTCCGGTCCGGTCCGGTCTGTCTGTCTCAATTCACATTATTGACATGGCAAGTTCATTATTACTTACATTCTCTCTCTCTGTGTCATATATATATATATATAGAAAACCCCTTCAAATGAGTAGATTCAGCTATTTTAATCCTCAATGTCTCATCTATCTATCTCTCTGTCTCTCTCTCTCATTCAATTCAATTGACTTTATTGACATGGCAAGTTCATTATTACTTACATTCCTTACTGGACGCAACATCAGCACAAGAACGGTTCGTCGGGAGCTTCATGAAATGGGTTTCCATGGCAGAGCAGCTGAACACAAGCCTAAGATCACCATGTGCAAAGCTCGTCGCTATTGAACTCTGGAGCAGTGGAAACGGGTTCTCTGGAGTGATGAATCACGCTTCATTGTCTGGCAGTCTGACGGATGAATCTGGGTTTGGCGGATGCCAATAGAACGCTACTTGCCACAATGCATAGTGCCAACTGTAAAGTTTGGTGGAAGATAAATAATGGTCTGGGGCTGTTTTTCATGGTTTGGGCCCCTTAGTTCCAGTGAAGGGAAATCTTAACTCTACAGCATAACAATGACATTCTAGATGATTCTGTGCTTCCAACTGTGTGGCAAAAGTTTGTGAAGGCCCTTTCCTGTTTCAGCATGACAATGCCCCCCAGTGCACAAAGCGGGGTCCATACAGAAATAGTTTGTTGAGATCGGTGTGGAAGAACTTGACTGGCATGCGCATAGCCCTGACCAAAACCCCATCGAACATCTTTGGGATGAATTGGAATGCCGACTGTGAGCCAGGAGGCCTAATCGCCCAACATCAGTGTCCGACCTCACTAATGCTCTTGTGGCTGAATGGCAACAATGTTCCAACATCTAGTGGAAAGCCTTCCCAGAAGAGTGGAGGCTGTTATAGCAGCAATGTTCCAACATCTAGTGGAAAGCCTTCCCAGAAGAGTGGAGGCTGTCATAGCAGCAATGTTCCAACATCTAGTGGAAAGCCTTCCCTGAAGAGTGGAGGCAGTTATAGCACCAACTCCATATTAATGCCCATGATTTTAGAACGAGATGTTGGAAGAGCAGTTTTGGGCATGTAGTGTATCAGGTTAGATGTTTTCTCCTTCTGTGAAACAGGAAGACTGACTCACAATCAACCACATGGTAGGTTCCCATCACAAGGGCATGAGTCTGAAATAGCCCCCTCTTCCCTATGTAGTGCACTACTTTAGACCAGAGTTTGCACCCTATTCCCTATATAGTGCACTACTTTAGACCAGAACCCTATTGCACCCTATTCCCTATATAGTGCACTACTTTTTGACCAGGGACCCTGCTCTATAAAGGGGATAGGGTGCCATTTTTAGGACGCTGGCGAGTCAGTCAACCACATTGGTTCTCTCACAAGGTGTCAGGGGTGTGGCCCTCGTCCGTCGGGTGGGTCGTGACAGTTTCAACAATAACAACCCACACCGTCAAGGGGAAGTGGTTTCAGGGCTGTAGAGATGTTCTCAGCTTTGAGGTGATGGGTTATTTCCCATATGGTGCTAGGCTTGGGGCCTTTATCCAGATTGTCATACTGACCTTTTGCCGTACTGGGGGATGTTGGGTAATATTGCCACTGTTTGTAATTAAAGCGCTGCTCTGCCATAACAGCTTTATCAACAAGGCAGGTCCTACAGGCCCTGGTTTTGTCTCATCTGAACTACAGCACAGGCTCAGAACAGGGCAGCACGGCTGGCTCAGAACAGGGCAGCACGGCTGGCTCAGAACAGGGCAGCACGGCTGGCTCAGAACAGGGCAGCACGGCTGGCTCAGAACATGGCAGCACGTCTGGCTCAGAACAGGGCAGCACGGATGGCTCGGAACAGGGCAGCACGGCTGGCTCGGAACAGGGCAGCACGGCTGGCTCGGAGCAGGGCAGCACGGCTGGCTCGGAGCAGGGCAGCACGGCTGGCTCAGAGCAGGGCAGCACGGCTGGCTCAGAGCAGGGCAGCACGGCTGGCTCAGAGCAGGGCAGCACGGCTGGCTCAGAGCAGGGCAGCACGGCTGACATTCATGTCAATCTCTCCTGGCTCACAGTGGAGGAGAGATTGACTTCATCACTACTTGTTTTTATAAGAAGTGTTGACAAGCTGAATGCACAGTCTGTTTAAACGACTAGCACACAGCTCAGACACCCATACCCCCACAAGACATGCCACCAGAGGTCTCTTCCCAGTCCCCAAGTCCAGAACAGACTATGGGAGGTGCACAGTACAACACAGAGCCATGACTACATGGAACTCTATTCCACAGTACTATATAGAGCCATGACTACATGGAACTCCATTCCACAGTACTACATAGAGCCATGACTACATGGAACTCTATTCCACAGTACTATATAGAGCCATGACTACATGGAACTCCATTCCACAGTACTACATAGAGCCATGACTACATGGAACTCTTTTCCACAGTACTACATAGAGCCATGACTACATGTAACTCTATTCCACAGTACTACACAGAGCCATGACTACATGGAACTCTATTCCACATCAGGTAACTGATGCAAACAGTAGAACCAGATTTTATAAAACAGATTTAAAAAATACACCTTATGGTAGAGTGGAGACGCATGATCACACGCTAGCACACACAGTCTACACACACGCGCTAGCTCACGCAGTCTACACACACGCGCTAGCACACAGTCTACACACACGCGCTAGCACACAGTCTACACACACGCGCTAGCACACAGTCTACACACACACACTAGCACACACAGTCTACACACGCGCTAGCACACAGTCTACACACGCGCTAGCACACAGTCTACACACACGCGCTAGCACACAGTCTACACACACACACTAGCACACACAGTCTACACACACGCGCTAGCACACACAGTCTACACACACGCGCTAGCACACACAGTCTACACACACGCGCTAGCACACAGTCTACACACACACACTAGCACACACAGTCTACACACGCGCTAGCACACAGTCTACACACGCGCTAGCACACAGTCTACACACGCGCTAGCACACAGTCTACACACGCGCGCTAGCACACAGTCTACACACGCGCGCTAGCACACACAGTCTACACACGTGCGCTAGCACACAGTCTACACACGCGCGCTAGCACACAGTCTACACACGCGCGCTAGCACACAGTCTACACACGCGCGCTAGCACACACAGTCTACACACGCGCGCTAGCACACACAGTCTACACACGCGCGCTAGCACACACAGTCTACACACGCGCGCTAGCACACACAGTCTACACACGCGCGCTAGCACACACAGTCTACACACGTGCGCTAGCACACAGTCTACACACGTGCGCTAGCACACAGTCTACACACGCGCGCTAGCACACAGTCTACACACGCGCGCTAGCACACACAGTCTACACACGCGCGCTAGCACACACAGTCTACATACGCGCGCTAGCACACAGTCTACACATGCGCGCTAGCACACAGTCTACACACGCGCTAGCACAGTCTACACACACGCGCGCTAGCACACACAGTCTACACACACGCGCACTAGCACACAGTCTACACACGCGCTAGCACACACAGTCTAAGCACACGCGCTAGCACACAGTCTACACACGCGCTAGCACAGTCTACACACGCGCGCTAGCACACAGTCTACACACGCGCGCTAGCACACACAGTCTACACACGCGCGCTAGCACACAGTCTACACACACGCGCTAGCACACACAGTCTACACACGCGCGCTAGCACACACAGACTACACACGCGCTAGCACACACAGTCTAAGCACACGCGCTAGCACACAGTCTACACACGCGCTAGCACAGTCTACACACGCGCGCTAGCACACAGTCTACACACGCGCGCTAGCACACACAGTCTACACACGCGCGCTAGCACACAGTCTACACACACGCGCTAGCACACACAGTCTACACACGCGCGCTAGCACACACAGTCTACAGACACGCGCTAGCACACACAGTCTACAGACACGCGCTAGCACACACAGTCTACACACGCGCGCTACCACACACAGTCTACAGACACGCGCTAGCACACATAGTCTACACACGCGCTAGCAGACATAGTGATAACCGTGACGACCCTGGATCAGAGGTGACCAGGGCCGACCCAACTTCCTCAACCCAAGGCTAGACGATTAGAGAAACAGGAGGGAGGGAGAGGGGTCTGGGTAGTGCTTGGAGGAGGGGGAGGGGTAGTGCTTGGAGGAGGGGGAGGGGTAGTGCTTGGAGGGGGAGAGGGGTAGTGCTTGGAGAGGGGTCTGGGTAGTGCTTGGAGAGGGGTCTGGGTAGTGCTTGGAGAGGGGTCTGGGTAGTGCTTGGAGAGGGGTCTGGGTAGTGCTTGGAGGGGGAGACGGGTCTGGGTAGTGCTTGGAGGGGGAGATGGGTCTGGGTAGTGCTTGGAGAGGGAGAGGGGTCTGGGTAGTGCTTGGAGGGGGAGAGGGGTCTGGGTAGTGCTTGGAGAGGGGTCTGGGTAGTGCTTGGAGGGGGAGAGGGGTCTGGGTAGTGCATGGACAGGGAGAGGGGTCTGGGTAGTGCTTGAAGGGGGAGAGGGGTCTGGGTAGTGCTTGGAGAGGGGTCTGGGTAGTGCATGGAGGGGGAGGGGTCTGGGTAGTGCTTGGAGAGGGGTCTGGGTAGTGCATGGAGGGGGAGGGGTCTGGGTAGTGCTTGGAGAGGGGTCTGGGTAGTGCTTGGAGGAGGGGTCTGGGTAGTGCTTGGAGGGGGAGAGGGGTCTGGGTAGTGCTTGGAGGAAGGGTCTGGGTAGTGCTTGGAAGGGGAGAGGGGTCTGGGTAGTGCTTGGAGAGGGGTCTGGGTAGTGCTTGGAGGAAGGGTCTGGGTAGTGCATGGAGGGGGAGGGGTCTGGGTAGTGCATGGAGGGGGAGGGGTCTGGGTAGTGCTTGGAGAGGGGTCTGGGTAGTGCTTGGAGGAAGGGTCTGGGTAGTGCTTGGAGGGGGAGAAGGGTCTGGGTAGTGCTTGGAGGGGGAGGGGTAGTGCTTGGAGGGGGAGAGGGGTCTGGGTAGTGCTTGGAGGGGTCTGGGTAGTGCTTGGAGGGGGAGGGGTAGTACTTGGAGGGGTCTGGGTAGTGCTTGGAGGGGGAGGGGTAGTACTTGGAGGGGGAGAGGGGTCTGGGTAGTACTTGGAGAGGGAGGGGTAGTACTTGGAGAGGGGTCTGGGTAGTACTGAGAGGGGGAGAGGGGTCTGGGTAGTACTTGGAGAGGGAGGGGTAGTACTTGGAGAGGGAGAGGGGTCTGGGTAGTACTTGGAGGGGGAGAGGGGTCTGGGTAGTACTTGGAGAGGGAGGGGTAGTACTTGGAGGGGGAGAGGGGTCTGGGTAGTACTTGGAGATGTCTGTGTGTCTACACAGCTGAGTGATGTTGTAAAACACTTCACATCTCAAAATATTTTTTTCCTGCATTTAAAATAAATACATTATTAGGCCTGTATCTGGATCGGAAAAAACAAGACTGCACCCCACTATTCCCCTCCTATAGGGCCTGGTCAAAAGTAATGCACTACATAGGGACTAGAGTCTAGGGACTAGGGACACACTCAAGCCATTTAAACAAAGTACAGTATAATAACAGCATGCCAGATGGGTAATTTTACAAATAGACTCTAAAACATTTAATAAGCCAGCTGGCAGAGCCAACCTTGTGATGTTCACACAATGTTAAAATATGCCCATTTAGGCCTAGTCAGCCTAGACGCTAACCTAGCTGCATAGCCTAGCTGCTAATGCTACATACGCATCGCATGTGGTTGGCGCTAGCGGTAGCCGCTAACGCTACACACGCAACAGATGTGGTTGGAGCTAGTGGTAGCCGCTAATGCTAAATACACAACAGATGTGGTTAGAGTATGCGGTAGCAACACATGCGTCACAGTTCCCAAGTCATAGCCAATTTTGTGGGTCTAATAACTGTAGGAAGGGAACCACATGAAGGGAGCCGTCACAAAGCAGTGTGTTTTACAGACGTCATTCACAGGAAACACCCTACTGTACACACTCTCACACACACACATTGAGAACAAGTGTTAGCCAGTCTAAGACTGCAAGGCTCACCAGGCTACCTGCCTCCTCTAACCACTAGGCTACCTGCCTCCTCTAACCACCAGGCTACCTGCCTCCTCTAACCACCAGGCTACCTGCCTCCTCTAACCACTAGGCTACCTGCCTCCTCTAACCACCAGGCTACCTGCCTCCTCTAACCACTAGGCTACCTGCCTCCTCTAACCACCAGGTTACCTGCCTCCTCTAACCACCAGGCTACCTGCCTCCTCTAACCACCAGGCTACCTGCCTCCTCTAACCACCAGGCTACCTGCCTCCTCTAACCACCAGGCTACCTGCCTCCTCTAACCACAAGGCTACCTGCCTCCTCTAACCACCAGGCTACCTGCCTCCTCTAACCACCAGGCTACCTGCCTCCTCTAACCACCAGGCTACCTGCCTCCTCTAACCACCAGGCTACCTGCCTCCTCTAACCACTAGGCTACCTGCCATCCCATAATGGAGTCATTACATACGTGGGATTAAGAAAAAGTCACTATTCCTGTTGTGTACAGTAGTTAGTAAAGCTCTCAGATCGTTGCTTAGTGACGACCACAGTGTTACGTAGCAACATGCTAATGAAATGTTGCCTCACAAGTTACTAGTTTTATTACACAGTTTAATGTTAAATGTTATTGAGAATGCTAACGGGGAGAAAACATGTTGAGACAGTGTGTGACAGTGTGTGTGTGTGTGTGACAGTGTGTGTGACAGTGTGTGTGTGACATGGTTTCAGAAGGTGTGTGTGTGTGACAGAGTGTGTGACAGTGTGTGACAGTGTGTGACTGTGTGTGACAGTGTGTGTGTGACAGTGTGTGTGTGAGACAGTGTGTGAGACAGTGTGTGACACGGTTCAGAAGGGCTGTGTGTGACAGTGTGTGTGTGACAGTGTGTGTGTGTGTGACTGTGTGTGACAGTGTGTGTGTGACAGTGTGTGTGTGACAGTGTGTGTGTGACAGTGTGTGATATGGTTTCAGAAGGTGTGTGTGTGGCTGTATGTAGATGAGTTGGGTCTCTGATAGGAAGTGAACCCGTCAGACTAAACAGATTCTCTCCCATTCTCCACTTTCTCTTTCTGTCTCTATTCTGTCTCCTTCCCTCTCTCTCTCCTCTCTCTCTCCTTCCCTCTGTCTCTCTCCTCTCTCTCTCCTTCCCCCTCTCTCCTTCCCCCTCTCTCTCCTCTCTCCTCTCTCTCTCCTTCCCTGTCTCGCCTTCCCCCTCTCTCTCCTTCCCTCTCTCTCTCTCCTTCCCTCCCTCCCTCCCCACTCTCTCTCCTTCCCTCCCTCCCTCCCCACTCTCTCTCCTTCCCTCCCTCCGTCCCCACTCTCTCTTTTCTCCCTTTCCCTGTCTCTCTCTATCTCTCTCTCTCTCTGTCTCTCTCTCTCTCTCTCTCTCTCTGTCTCTGTCTCTGTCTCTGTCTCTAGTAGACAGTAGACTGATCAGACCTGTATTCCTCTCTAAGCAGGAAGTCTAATCCAGCTTGCAGTTACAGCGGAATTTGTTTACAATGTGTGTGTGTGTGTGTGTGTGTGTGTGTGTGTGTGTGTGTGTGTGTGTGTGTGCGGGCGTGCATGTTTGTGTGTTTGTGTGTTAGGGGTGTGACGTTTAAACAACATTGTTTACATTTAGAAAAAATCCCGAACCGAAAGCACATGTTCTTTTCCGTGTTTTAACCTAACTAGTGTTTTAACCTGACTAGTGTTTTAACCTGACTAGTGTTTTAACCTAACTGGTGTTTTAACCTGACTAGTGTTTTAACCTAACTGGTGTTTTAACCTAACTAGTGTTTTAACCTAACTAGTGTTTTAACCTGACTAGTGTTTTAACCTAACTGGTGTTTTAACCTGACTAGTGTTTTAACCTGACTAGTGTTTTAACCTAACTGGTGTTTTAACCTAACTAGTGTTTTAACCTAACTAGTGTTTTAACCTGACTAGTGTTTTAACCTAACTAGTGTTTTAACCTAACTAGTGTTTTAACCTGACTAGTGTTTTAACCTGACTAGGTGTTTTAACCTAACTAGTGTTTTAACCTGACTAGTGTTTTAACCTGACTAGTGTTTTAACCTGACTAGTGTTTTAACCTAACTAGTGTTTTAACCTAACTAGGTGTTTTAACCTGACTAGTGTTTTAACCTGACTAGTGTTTTAACCTAACTAGTGTTTTAACCTGATTAGTGTTTTAACCTAACTAGTGTTTTAACCTGACTAGTGTTTTAACCTGACTAGTGTTTTAACCTAACTAGTGTTTTAACCTAACTAGTGTTTTAACCTAACTAGTGTTTTAACCTAACTAACTAGACGCTGGTTGGGGAACGTTGTCATTTGACGTAAAAAGAGGCAAACTTTAGGGAATAGAGATCCAGATTACCAAGACATGTGAGCATGGCTCTTTCTGCTGGCCTGCTCCTCTCTCTCTCCCCGGCTGGCCCGCTCCTCTCTCTCTCCCCGGCTGGCCCGCTCCTCTCTCTCTCCCCGGCTGGCCCGCTCCTCTCTCTCTCGCTCTCTCTCTCTCTCTCCCCGGCTGGCCCGCTCCTCTCTCTCTCTCTCTCTCCCCGGCTGGTCCGCTCCTCTCTCTCTCTCTCTCCCTGGCTGGCCCGCTCCTCTCTCTCTCTCTCCCTGGCTGGCCCGCTCCTCTCTCTCTCTCTCTCTCCCCGGCTGGCCCGCTCCTCTCTCTCCCTCTTTCCCTGGCTGGCCCGCTCCTCTCTCTCTCTCTCTCTCTCTCTCCCTGGCTGGCCCGCTCCTCTTTCTCTCTCTCTCTCCCTGGCTGGCCCGCTCCTCTCTCTCTCTCTCTCTCTCCCTGGCTGGCCCGCTCCTCTCTCTCTCTCTCTCCCTGGCTGGCCCGCTCCTCTCTCTCTCTCTCCCTGGCTGGCCCGCTCCTCTCTCTCTCTCTCTCTCTCTCTCTCTCCCTGGCTGGCCCGCTCCTCTCTCTCTCTCTCTCTCCCTGGCTGGCCCGCTCCTCTCTCTCTCTCTCTCTCTCCCTGGCTGGCCCGCTCCTCTCTCTCTCCCTGGCTGGCCCGCTCCTCTCTCTCTCTCTCTCCCTGGCTGGCCCGCTCCTCCCTCTTCTCTTTACTCTGTTGTCTATAGAATATCATAGCCTCTGTTTTAATAAAGTTGAGAAACATTGCAAGACAAGGAATTGCGAGATACCGCATTCTGTTGTGAAATACAGCTGGTGATCTATACTGATAGATAGACCTAGTGCACGGTTCTGTCTGACTGGTGTCTGACCTGTCTATACTGATAGATAGAACCGTGCACTAGGTCTGTCTGTCTGTCTGTCTGGTGACTGACCTGCCTATACTGATAGATAGACCTAGTGCACGGTTCTGTCTGTCTGGTGACTGACCTGCCTATACTGATAGATAGACCTAGTGCACGGTTCTGTCTGTCTGGTGACTGACCTGCCTATACTGATAGATAGACCTAGTGCACGGTTCTGTCTGTCTGGTGACTGACCTGCCTATACTGATAGATAGACCTAGTGCACGGTTCTGTCTGTCTGTCTGTCTCTGGTGAGTGACCTGCCTATACTGATAGATAGACCTAGTGCACGGTTCTGTCTGTCTGTCTGGTGTCTGACCTGCCTATACTGATAGATAGACCTAGTGCACGGTTCTGTCTGTCTGTCTGGTGGCTGACCTGCCTATACTGATAGATAGACCTAGTGCACGGTTCTGTCTGTCTGTCTGGTGGCTGACCTGCCTATACTGATAGATAGACCTAGTGCACGGTTCTGTCTGTCTGTCTGGTGTCTGACCTGCCTATACTGATAGATAGACCTAGTGCACGGTTCTGTCTGTCTGTCTGGTGGCTGACCTGCCTATATTGCTCCCCCCCCCCCCTCTCTCCGCCCCCCCCCCCTCCCTCTCTCCGTCCCCCCCTCCCTCTCTCCGTCCCCCCCTCCCTCTCCCCCCCTCCCTCTCTCCGTCCCCCCTCTCCCCCCTCCTTCTCTCTCTCCGCCCCCCCTCCCTCTCTCTCTCCGCCCCCCCTCCCTCTCTCCGTCCCCCCCTCCCTCTCTCCGCCCCCCCTCCCTCTCTCCGTCCCCCCCCTCCCTCTCTCCGTCCCCCCCCTCCCTCTCTCCGCCCCCCCCCCCTCTCTCCGTCCCCCTCCCTCTCTCCGTCCCCCCCTCCCTCTCTCCGTCCCCCCCTCCCTCTCTCCGTCCCCCCCTCCCTCTCTCCGCCCCCCCCCCTCCCTCTCTCCCCCCCTCCCTCTCTCCCCCCCCCCCTCCCTCTCTCCGCCCCCCCCTCTCTCCCCCTCCCTCTCTCCCCCCCTCCCTCTCCCCCCCCCCCTCACTCTCCCCTCCCCCCCTCACTCTCCGTCCCCCCCTCCCTCTCTCCGTCCCCCCCCTCCCTCTCTCCGTCCCCCCCTCCCTCTCTCCGCCCCCCCCCTCCCTCTCTCCGTCCCCCCCTCCCTCTTTCCGTCCCCCCCTCCCTCTCTCCGTCCCCCCTCCCTCTCTCCGTCCCCCCTCTCCCTCTCTCCCCCCCCCTCCCTCTCTCCGTCCCCCCCTCCCTCTCTCCGTCCCCCCCCTCCCTCTCTCCGCCCCCCCCCCTCCCTCTCTCCGTCCCTCTAAATATGCTTGTGTCTTGTGTTCTCAGAAGTACGCCAACTAATCAATCGCCTCCGTTCCAACAACACTGAATCTTAGGAGTCGATTCTTAGCTGAATCGAATCTTGCCCCCCGTCAGAAATGGGAGTCGACACTGAGTCAATGTGCAAGGAGTGGAGGAATCAATTATTTTGGAGTCGACTCTGTGAGTCAATGTGCAAGGAGTGGAGGAATCAATTATTTTGGAGTCGACTCTGTGAGTCAATGTGCAAGGAGTGGAGGAATCAATTATTTTGGAGTCGACTCTGTGAGTCAACGTGCAAGGAGTGGAGGAATCAATTATTTTGGGAGTCGACTCTGTGAGTCAATGTGCAAGGAGTGGAGGAATCAATTATTTTGGAGTCGACTCTGTGAGTCAATGTGCAAGGAGAGGAGGAATCAATTATTTCGGAGTCGACTCTCCCACCACTAAGTCATTAACAGTTGGAAAATGGCATAAATTTATTTTTTAACCTTTATTTAACTAGGCAAGTCAGTTAAAAACAAATTCTTATTTTCAATGACGGCCTAGACACAGTGGGTTAACTGCCTGTTCAGGGGCAGAACGACAGATTTGTACCTTGTCAGCTCGGGGGTTTGAACTTGCAACCTTCCGGTTACTAGTCCAACGCTCTAACCACTAGGCTACATGCGCCAAATACAACAGGTGTGGACTGTACTGTGACATGCTGACTTCTCTCTCTCTCTCTCTCTCTGTCTCTGTCTCTGTCTCTGTCTCTCTTTCTCTCTTTCCTCTGGAGACCACAGGATCTTAATTATGAGAGACGTTTCTCGCCGTCTGTTCTGTCAAACTCAACGACTGAAAATATTGTCTTTCTGCACCCCGTGACTAGACAGGTCTAAGATCAGTGTTTAAATAAGGCTGAGTGTCTTTCTGCACCCCGTGACTAGACAGGTCTAAGATCAGTGTTTAAATAAGGCTGAGTGTCTTTCTGCACCCCGTGACTAGACAGGTCTAAGATCAGTGTTTTAATAAGGCTGTTTTTCTCTAGCATGGTTTATTTAACTAGGTGCACTACTTTAGAGCAGGTTCAATAGGACTCTAGTGCACTACTTTAGACTAGGTTCAATTGGACTCTAGTGCACTACTTTAGACCCGATTCAATAGGACTCTAGTGCACTACTTTAGACCAGGTTCAATAGGACTCTAGTGCACTACTTTAGACCAGGTTCAATAGGACTCTAGTGCACTACTTTAGACCAGGTTCAATTGGACTCTAGTGCACTACTTTAGACCAGATTCAATAGGACTCTAGTGCACTACTTTAGACCAGGTTCAATAGGACTCTAGTGCACTACTTTAGACCAGGTTCAATAGGACTCTAGTGCACTACTTTAGACCAGGTTCAATAGGACTCTAGTGCACTACTTTAGACCAGATTCAATAGGACTCTAGTGCACTACTTTAGACCAGATTCAATAGGACTCTAGTGCACTACTTTAGACCAGGTTCAATAGGACTCTAGTGCACTACTTTAGACCAGGTTCAATTGGACTCTAGTGCACTACTTTAGACCAGGTTCAATAGGACTCTAGTGCACTACTTTAGACCAGATTCAATAGGACTCTAGTGAATAACAACAGGATCAATGTCATGTCTGATAATAACAACAGGATCAATATCATGTCTGATAATAACAACAGGATCAATATCATGTCTGATAATAACAACAGGATCAATGTCATGTCTGATAATAACAACAGGATCAATATCATGTCTGATAATAACAACAGGATCAATGTCATGTCTGATAATAACAACAGGATCAATATCATGTCTGATAATAACAACAGGATCAATGTCATGTCTGATGATAACAACAGGATCAATATCATGTCTGATAATAACAACAGGATCAATGTCATGTCTGATAATAACAACAGGATCAATATCATGTCTGATAATAACAACAGGATCAATGTCATGTCTGATAATAACAACAGGATCAATATCATGTCTGATAATAACAACAGGATCAATGTCATGTCTGATGATAACAACAGGATCAATATCATGTCTGATAATAACAACAGGATCAATATCATGTCTGATAATAACAACAGGATCAATATCATGTCTGATAATAACAACAGGATCAATGTCATGTCTGATGATAACAACAGGATCAATATCATGTCTGATAATAACAACAGGATCAATGTCATGTCTGATAATAACAACAGGATCAATATCATGTCTGATAATAACAACAGGATCAATATCATGTCTGATAATAACAACAGGATAACCCCTGACCTTACTAGAACCCCTGAAGGGGTCATAGGAGAACCACCAGTCTGAGTGGTGGAAAAAGTACCCAATTGTCATACTTGAGTAAAAGTGAAGATACCTTAAAAGAAAATGACAAAAGTGAAAGTCAGCCAGAAAAATATTACTTCAGTAAAAGTCTAAAAGTATTTGGTTTAAAATGTACTTATGTATCAACAGTAAAAGTATAATTGATTTCAAATTCCTTATATTAAGCGAACCAGATGGCAACATTTTATTTGATTGTGGGGGGGACTGATATCCAGGGGCACATTCCAACACTCAGACATCA
>NC_048574.1:79378187-79398187 GCF_013265735.2 Oncorhynchus mykiss
TACTGACTGCTAGTGGTACCACAGTGGTACTGACTGTTAGTGGTATCACAGTGGTACTGACTGTTAGTGGTATCACAGTGGTACTGACTGTTAGTGGTATCACAGTGGTACTGACTGTTAGTTGTATCACAGTGGTACTGACTGTTAGTGGGATCACAGTGGTACTGACTGTTAGTGGGATCACAGTGGTACTGACTGTTAGTGGTATCACAGTGGTACTGACTGTTACTGACTGTTAGTGGTACCACAGTGGTACTGACTTTTAGTGGTACCACAGTGGTACTGACTGTTAGTGGTATCACAGTGGTACTGACTGTTAGTGGGATCACAGTGGTACTGACTGTTAGTGGTATCACAGCACTGTGTGGTACTGACTGTTAGTGGTATCACAGTGGTACTGACTGCTAGTGGTACCACAGTGGTACTGACTGCTAGTGGTACCACAGTGGTACTGACTGTTAGTGGTATCACAGTGGTACTGACTGTTAGTGGTATCACAGTGGTACTGACTGTTAGTGGTATCACAGTGGTACTGACTGTTAGGGGTATCACAGTGGTACTGACTGTTAGTGGTATCACAGTGGTACTGACTGTTAGTGGTATCACAGTGGTACTGACTGTTAGGGGTATCACAGTGGTACTGACTGTTAGTGGTATCACAGTGGTACTGACTGTTAGTGGGATCACAGTGGTACTGACTGTTAGGGGTATCACAGTGGTACTGACTGTTAGTGGTACCACAGTGGTACTGACTGTTAGTGGTATCACAGTGGTACTGACTGTTAGTGGTATCACAGTGGTACTGACTGTTAGTGGGATCACAGTGGTACTGACTGTTAGTGGTATCACAGTGGTACTGACTGTTAGTGGTATCACAGTGGTACTGACTGTTACTGACTGTTAGTGGTACCACAGTGGTACTGACTGTTAGGGGTATCACAGTGGTACTGACTGTTAGTGGTATCACAGTGGTACTGACTGTTAGTGGGATCACAGCGGTACTGACTGTTAGTGGTATCACAGTGGTACTGACTGTTAGTGGGATCACAGTGGTACTGACTGTTAGTGGGATCACAGTGGTACTGACTGTTAGTGGTATCACAGTGGTACTGACTGTTAGTGGTACCACAGTGGTACTGACTGTTAGTGGTACCACAGTGGTACTGACTGTTAGTGGTATCACAGTGGTACTGGCTGTTAGTGGTATCACAGTGGTACTGACTGTTAGTGGTATCACAGTGGTACTGACTGTTAGTGGTACCACAGTGGTACTGACTGTTAGTGGTATCACAGTGGTACTGACTGTTAGTGGTATCACAGTGGTCCTGACTGTTAGTGGTACCACAGTGGTACTGACTGTTAGTGGTATCACAGTGGTACTGACTGTTAGTGGTATCACAGTGGTACTGACTGTTAGTGGTACCACAGTGGTACTGACTGTTAGTGGTATCACAGTGGTACTGACTGTTAGTGGGATCACAGTGGTACTGACTGTTAGTGGTATTACAGTGGTACTGACTGTTAGTGGTACCACAGTGGTACTGACTGTTAGTGGTACCACAGTGGTACTGACTGTTAGTGGTATCACAGTGGTACTGACTGTTAGTGGTATCACAGTGGTACTGACTGTTAGTGGTATCACAGTGGTACTGACTGTTAGTGGTACCACAGTGGTACTGACTGTTAGTGGGATCACAGTGGTACTGACTGTTAGTGGTATCACAGTGGTACTGACTGTTAGTGGTATCACAGTGGTACTGACTGTTAGTGGTATCACAGTGGTACTGACTGTTAGTGGTATCACAGTGGTACTGACTGTTAGTGGTATCACAGTGGTACTGACTGTTAGTGGTACCACAGTGGTACTGCCTGTTAGTGGTATCACAGTGGTACTGACTGTTAGTGGTATCACAGTGGTACTGACTGTTAGTGGTATCACAGTGGTACTGACTGTTAGTGGTATCACAGTGGTACTGACTGTTAGTGGTATCACAACACTGTGTGGTACTGACTGTTAGTGGTATCACAACACTGTGTGTTACTGACTGTTAGTGGTATCACAACACTGTGTGGTACTGACTGTTAGTGGTATCACAGTGACTGTTAGTGGTATCACAGTGGTACTGACTGTTAGTGGTATCACAACACTGTGTGGTACTGACTGTTAGTGGTATCACAGTGGTACTGACTGTTAGTGGTACCACAGTGGTACTGACTGTTAGTGGTACCACAGTGGTACTGACTGTTAGTGGTATCACAGTGACTGTTAGTGGTATCACAACACTGTGTGTTACTGACTGTTAGTGGTATCACAACACTGTGTGGTACTGACTGTTAGTGGTATCACAACACTGTGTGTTACTGACTGTGTGTTACTGACTGTTAGTGGTATAAGCCAGTGGTATCACGTGTGTGTGTGTGTGTGTGTGTGTGTAGACTTATTTAACTATACCAGAGGTCCTCACAAGGTCAGATTCTATTTCTAGGAGGTGAAGGTTAGAGTTTAGGGGCATAATAGGATTTGGAACGTGACTGAATGACGTGTCCCCACAAGGTTAGTCGTACAAGACTGTGTGTTTGTGTGTGTGTCATTGGGGTGTGTCTGTCAGAGAGGAAGTGGACTTCCTTCCTGTTTCTCGCCACAGTCACAGGGTGGGGACAGGAAGTGTGTGTGTGTCAGTGTTACTCAGTATTCCGAAACTTCTCAGCTTTTTCGATACCAGAACATGAGTAACGGTTCAGTACTATAATTATTATTATTTTTTTAATTTTAAACTTTCGGTATTTCTGTCAAATGTGTCTCACGTCGTCTGCTGATTGGAGAGAGGATCAAGTCTATCAGCGCAGACCATGTCCCATTTACACACTTGTGGAAATGTTGGAAGTGTTAATTACTGTTCGCAAAACAATGTCCATACAGGCTAGAATAACTTGACAATGCTAGAAGATAGCGGTAGCTTCCAGCTTTATAGGCTAACTTTCCTTTGATAGCTAACGGCCAGAGCTAACGGCCAGAGCTAACGGCCAGAGCTAACGGCCAGAGCTAACAGCCAGAGCTAACAGCCAGAGCTAACAGCCAGAGCTAACGGCCAGAGCTAACAGCCAGAGCTAACAGCCAGAGCTAACGGCCAGAGCTAACGGCCAGAGCTAACGGCCAGAGCTAACGGCCAGAGCTAACGGCCAGAGCTAACGGCCAGAGCTAACGGCCAGAGCTAACGGCCAGAGCTAACGGCCAGAGCTAACGGCCAGAGCTAACGGCCAGAGCTAACGGCCAAAGCTAACGGCCAGAGCTAACGGCCAGAGCTAACGGCCAGAGCTAACGGCCAGAGCTAACGGCCAGAGCTAACGGCCAGAGCTAACGGCCAGAGCTAACGGCCAGAGCTAACGGCCAGAGCTAACGGCCAGAGCTAACATTCACTACTCCTCGTACTTTGTGATAATATACCAACCAAAAAAGCTAAATATGCTGATATTCAAAGCTGATCGTCACCAGAAACGTTATTCATTCACTTGATCATCTCTCCCTCCCTGATCCTCTATGAATGAAGTCGGTCCTGGGTCTTAAAGAGACAGCGTCCTCTTTTTTTTTTATAAAATAAAAAACATTTAGTACTTCTTCTATGCAAACATTGTCGATCAGTAGGATAAAATAATACTGTATGTTGTTGGTTCTGTGTGTGTGTGTGTGTGTGTGTGTGTGTGTGTGTGTGTGTGTGAAACAGATTTCGAAATTTGGCTTCCATATTGATTAAATGAAAAATAAATTGCACCAGATTCCCTGGACAGAAGTAGTGCGCTATCTAGGGATTAGAGTGCCAACTCTGGTCAAAAGTAGTGCACTATCTAGGGATTAGAGTGGAATTTGGGATGCAGACAATACATTCCCCGTGCAGCTCCTCCAGAGGTTGTGTGAGACGGAGGGGGGAGGGGAGTCTCCTCTCTGGGGGAGGGGGGAGGGGAGTCTCCTCTCTGACGGAGGGGGGGAGAATCAATCTGTGTGTGTGAGAGAGAGTGTGTGTGTGAGAGAGAGTGTGTGTGTGAGAGAGAGTGTGTGTGAGAGAGAGAGTGTGTGTGTGAGAGAGAGTGTGTGTGTGTGAGAGAGAATGTGTGTGTGAGAGAGAGTGTGTGTGAGAGAGAGTGTGTGTGTGTGTGAGAGAGAGAGTGTGTGTGAGAGAGAGTGTGTGTGTGTGTGTGTGTGAGAGAGAGAGATTGTGTGAGAGTGTGTGTGTGTGTGTGTGTGTGAGAGAGAGTGTGTGAGAGAGAGAGTGTGTGTGTGTGTGTGTGTGAGAGAGAGAGTGTGTGTGTGGGAGAGTGTGTGTGTGTGAGCGTGGGAGAGTGGACCTTTCGGTGTTTCACTATATCCTGACAGCTGTGTTATAGACCGTAATACATGACTGTATTGCAGATGTTCTGATTGCGTAATTACACCGCTCACACACACACACACACACACACACACACACACACACACACACACACACACACACACACACACACTATATCTTTGTTGTGTCTGGTCAGGTCTTTCAGTGATACGTGTCTCTTACTGATTTATATAAAAACTAACTGTCCAGTGAAAATCTCACTTGTTTTAAAAAGTTAATATTCTGTTAACTCGTAACGTTGTTGATTTAATCCTATACTTGTATTTTGTGATTAAATCAGAACATGGAGAGAAAACACTTCAGAACCACCCAACTCAAAGAGACCGGTGGCTTGCTACTTCCTCATATAGGATGATGTCATCCTCCTGAGGAGAATGAACTGGCCAATCAGCGGTCTAATGACCGGTATACGCCCACACCATTCTGTAACCCACACCATTCTGTAACTGGGTTAGGTCCACAGTACTGTAATTGGGGGGTAGGTCCACACCATTCTGTAACCCACACCATTCTGTAACTGGGGGTAGGCCCACACCATTCTGTAACTGGGGGTAGGCCCACACCATTCTGTAACTGGGGGTAGGACCACACCATTCTGTAACTGGGGGTAGGCCCACACCATTCTGTAACTGGGGGTAGGACCACACCATTCTGTAACCCACACCATTCTGTAACTGGGGGTAGGATCACACCATTCTGTAACTGGGGGTAGGACCACACCATTCTGTAACTGGGGGTAGGCCCACACCATTCTGTAGCCCACACCATTCTGTAACTGGGGGTAGGACCACACCATTCTGTAACTGGGGGTAGGCCCACACCATTCTGTAGCCCACACCATTCTGTAACTGGGGGTAGGCCCACACCATTCTGTAACTGGGGGTAGGCCCACACCATTCTGTAACTGGGGGTAGGACCACACCATTCTGTAACTGGGGGTAGGACCACACCATTCTGTAACTGAGGGTAGGACCACACCATTCTGTAACTGGGGATAGGACCACACCATTCTGTAACTGAGGGTAGGACCACACCATTCTGTAACTGGTGGTAGGTCCACACCATTCTGTTACTGGGGGTAGGTCCACACCATTCTGTAACTGAGGGTAGGACCACACCATTCTGTATCCCACACCATTCTGTAACTGGGGGTAGGTCCACACCATTCTGTAACTGGGGGTAGGACCACACCATTCTGTATCCCACACCATTCTGTAACTGGGGGTAGGACCACACCATTCTGTAACTGGGGGTAGGTCCACACCATTCTGTAACTGGGGGTAGGTCCACACCATTCTGTAACTGGGGGTAGGTCCACACCATTCTGTAACTGGGGGTAGGCCCACACCATTCTGTAACTGGGGGTAGGACCAAACCATTCTGTAACTGGGGGTAGGACCAAACCATTCTGTAACTGGGGGTAGGCCCACACCATTCTGTAACTGGGGGTAGGCCCACACCATTCTGTAACTGGGGGTAGGCCCACACCATTCTGTAACTGGGGGTAGGCCCACACCATTCTGTAACTGGGGGTAGGCCCACACCATTCTGTAACTGGGGGTAGGCCCACACCATTCTGTAACTGGGGGTAGGACCAAACCATTCTGTAACTGGGGGTAGGCCCACACCATTCTGTAACTGGGGGTAGGCCCACACCATTCTGTAACTGGGGGTAGGCCCACACCATTCTGTAACTGGGGGTAGGCCCACACCATTCTGTAACTGGGGGTAGGCCCACACCATTCTGTAACTGGGGGTAGGCCCACACCATTCTGTAACTGGGGGTAGGCCCACACCATTCTGTAACTGGGGGTAGGCCCACACCATTCTGTAACTGGGGGTAGGCCCACACCATTCTGTAACTGGGGGTAGGACCACACCATTCTGTAACTGAGGGTAGGACCACACCATTCTGTAACTGGGGATAGGACCACACCATTCTGTAACTGAGGGTAGGACCACACCATTCTGTAACTGGTGGTAGGTCCACACCATTCTGTTACTGGGGGTAGGTCCACACCATTCTGTAACTGGGGGTAGGACCACACCATTCTGTATCCCACACCATTCTGTAACTGGGGGTAGGTCCACACCATTCTGTAACTGGGGGTAGGACCACACCATTCTGTATCCCACACCATTCTGTAACTGGGGGTAGGACCACACCATTCTGTAACTGGGGGTAGGTCCACACCATTCTGTAACTGGGGGTAGGTCCACACCATTCTGTAACTGGGGGTAGGTCCACACCATTCTGTAACTGGGGGTAGGCCCACACCATTCTGTAACTGGGGGTAGGACCAAACCATTCTGTAACTGGGGGTAGGACCAAACCATTCTGTAACTGGGGGTAGGCCCACACCATTCTGTAACTGGGGGTAGGCCCACACCATTCTGTAACTGGGGGTAGGCCCACACCATTCTGTAACTGGGGGTAGGCCCACACCATTCTGTAACTGGGGGTAGGCCCACACCATTCTGTAACTGGGGGTAGGCCCACACCATTCTGTAACTGGGGGTAGGACCAAACCATTCTGTAACTGGGGGTAGGCCCACACCATTCTGTAACTGGGGGTAGGCCCACACCATTCTGTAACTGGGGGTAGGCCCACACCATTCTGTAACTGGGGGTAGGCCCACACCATTCTGTAACTGGGGGTAGGCCCACACCATTCTGTAACTGGGGGTAGGCCCACACCATTCTGTAACTGGGGGTAGGCCCACACCATTCTGTAACTGGGGGTAGGCCCACACCATTCTGTAACTGGGGGTAGGCCCACACCATTCTGTAACTGGGGGTAGGCCCACACCATTCTGTAACTGGGGGTAGGCCCACACCATTCTGTAACTGGGGGTAGGCCCACACCATTCTGTAACTGGGGGTAGGACCAAACCATTCTGTAACTGGGGGTAGGCCCACACCATTCTGTAACTGGGGGTAGGCCCAAACCATTCTGTAACTGGGGGTAGGCCCACACCATTCTGTAACTGGGGGTAGGCCCACACCATTCTGTAACTGGGGGTAGGCCCACACCATTCTGTAACTGGGGGTAGGCCCACACCATTCTGTAACTGGGGGTAGGACCACACCATTCTGTAACTGGGGGTAGGACCACACCATTCTGTAACTGGGGGTAGGACCACACCATTCTGTAACTGGGGGTAGGCCCACACCATTCTGTAACTGGGGGTAGGACCAAACCATTCTGTAACTGGGGGTAGGACCACACCATTCTGTAACTGGGGGTAGGACCACACCATTCTGTAACTGGGGGTAGGCCCACACCATTCTGTAACTGGGGGTAGGACCACACCATTCTGTAACTGGGGGTAGGACCACACCATTCTGTAACTGGGGGTAGGACCACACCATTCTGTAACTGGGGGTAGGACCACACCATTCTGTAACTGGGGGTAGGACCACACCATTCTGTAACTGGGGGTAGGTCCACACCATTCTGTAACTGGGGGTAGGTCCACACCATTCTGTAACTGGGGGTAGGTCCACACCATTCTGTAACTGGGGGTAGGTCCACACCATTCTGTAACTGGGGGTAGGTCCACACCATTCTGTAACTGGGGGTAGGTCCACACCATTCTGTAACTGGGGGTAGGTCCACACCATTCTGGAACTGGGGGTAGGTCCACACCATTCTGTAACTGGGGGTAGGTCCACACCATTCTGTAACTGGGGTTAGGTCCACACCATTCTGTAACTGGGGGTAGGACCACACCATTCTGTAACTGGGGGTAGGTCCACACCATTCTGTAACTGGGGGTAGGTCCACACCATTCTGTAACTGGGGGTAAGTCCACACCATTCTGTAACTGGGGGTAGGTCCACACCATTCTGTAACTGGGGGTAGGTCCACACCATTCTGTAACTGGGGGTAGGTCCACACCATTCTGTAACTGGGGGTAGGTCCACACCATTCTGTAACTGGGGGTAGGTCCACACCATTCTGTAACTGGGGGTAGGACCACACCATTCTGTAACTGGGGGTAGGTCCACACCATTCTGTAACTGGGGGTAGGTCCACACCATTCTGTAACTGGGGGTAGGTCCACACCATTCTGTAACTGGGGGTAGGTCCACACCATTCTGTAACTGGGGGTAGGTCCACACCATTCTGTAACTGGGGGTAGGCCCACACCATTCTGTAACTGGGGGTAGGACCACACCATTCTGTAACTGGGGGTAGGTCCACACCATTCTGTAACTGGGGGTAGGTCCACACCATTCTGTAACTGGGGGTAGGTCCACACCATTCTGTAACTGGGGGTAGGTCCACACCATTCTGTAACTGGGGGTAGGACCAAACCATTCTGTAACTGGGGGTAGGTCCACACCATTCTGTAACTGGGGGTAGGTCCACACCATTCTGTAACTGGGGGTAGGTCCACACCATTCTGTAACTGGGGGTAGGTCCACACCATTCTGTAACTGGGGGTAGGTCCACACCATTCTGTAACTGGGGGTAGGTCCACACCATTCTGTAACTGGGGGTAGGACCAAACCATTCTGTAACTGGGGGTAGGTCCACACCATTCTGTAACTGGGGGTAGGTCCACACCATTCTGTAACTGGGGGTAGGCCCACACCATTCTGTAACTGGGGGAAGGACCAAACCATTCTGTAACTGGGGGTAGGTCCACACCATTCTGTAACTGGGGGTAGGTCCACACCATTCTGTAACTGGGGGTAGGTCCACACCATTCTGTAACTGGGGGTAGGTCCACACCATTCTGTAACTGGGGGTAGGTCCACACCATTCTGTAACTGGGGGTAGGTCCACACCATTCTGTAACTGGGGGTAGGTCCACACCATTCTGTAACTGGGGGTAGGACCAAACCTTTCTGTAACTGGGGGTAGGACCAAACCATTCTGTAACTGGGGGTAGGCCCACACCATTCTGTAACTGGGGGTAGGCCCACACCATTCTGTAACTGGGGGTAGGACCAAACCATTCTGTAACTGGGGGTAGGCCCACACCATTCTGTAACTGGGGGTAGGACCAAACCATTCTGTAACTGGGGGTAGGACCACACCATTCTGTAACTGGGGGTAGGTCCACACCATTCTGTAACTGGGGGTAGGCCCACACCATTCTGTAACTGGGGGTAGGCCCACACCATTCTGTAACTGGGGGTAGGACCAAACCATTCTGTAACTGGGGGTAGGCCCACACCATTCTGTAACTGGGGGTAGGACCAAACCATTCTGTAACTGGGGGTAGGACCACACCATTCTGTAACTGGGGGTAGGACCACACCATTCCAACACAGAACAGCTGCTTTTTTTTAACATACTAAATACCTGTTTTTGGAAAATCAATCTGGAAACACTGGACAGGTCCTTTATGATGTAGTCACTGCTGCTGTGTCTCTGTGTGTCTCTGTGTGTCTCTGTGTGTCTCTGTGTGTCTCTGTGTGTCTCTGTGTGTCTCTGTGTGTCTGCGTGTGTCTCCTACTTTCTTCATATTTCTCTCCTTTCCCTCATTTTCCAGTTTCTCCTCTCTTCTCTCTGCCTCACCCACCTTTCCTCTCCCTCGGTCTCTCTCTCTCTCTTTCTGTCTCTCTCTGTCTCTCTGTCTCTCTGTCGCTCTCTCGGTCTCTCTCTCGGTCTCTCTCTCTCTCTCTCTCTCTGTGTCTGTCTCTCTGTCTGTCTGTCTCTCGCTCTCTCTCTCTCGCTCTCTCTCTGTCTCGCTCTCTCGCTCTCTTTCTCGGTCTCGCTCTCTCTTTCGATCTCGCTCTCTCTCGGTCTCGCTCTCTCGCTCTCTCTCGGTCTCGCTCTCTCTCGGTCTCGCGTCTCGCTCTCTCGGTCTCTTTCCCCCTCTCTCTCGGTCTCTCTCTCCCTTCCCCCTCTCTCTCGGTCTCTCTCTCCCTCCCCCTCTCTCTCTCGGTGTCTCTCTCCCTCCCCCTCTCTCTCGGTTCCAAGCTGGCTGGTTAGTTATAAATATTTATTTGAAGTACCAGAAGTAGCTGTTGTGGTGTATGTGTTTATATGTTGATGTGTTCCATGTAACTAATGACAACTGAAGAGAGGCTTGAACCACTGCCAAGATGACCCTGTCTATCTCACACACATGTTCTGTTCAGAGCCCAATCAGTCTGAATGGAGACAGAACACTTTACAATTGTTCTGTCTAGCACTGTCTGCACACACACACACACACACACACACACACACACACACACACACACACAGGTTTAAATAGACTAGGCTGGTGCAGGTTTAAATAGTCTAGGCTGGCGCAAGTTTAAATTGTCTAGGATGGCGCAGGTTTAAATAGTCCCTCCCTCCCTCCCTCCCTCCCTCCCTCCCTCCCTCCCTCCCTCCCTCCCTCCCTCCCTCCCTCCCTCCCTCCCTCTCTCTTCCCTCCCTCTCTCTTCCCTCCCTCCCTCTCTTCTCTCCCTCCCTCTCTTCTCTCCCTCTCTTCTCTCCCTCCCTCTCTTCTCTCCCTCTCTTCTCTCCCTCCCTCCCTCCTTCTCCTCCCTCCCTCCCTCCCTCCCTCCCTCCCTCCTTCTCCCTGTGTGTGTTGGCTAGTAATTGACTGTCCTGGGATTCCCTCATTAGTCTTCAGAGGAGATGTGACTATTAGAGTCGTTGGGCGTGGTCAGCTGGGCTGAGACACGCCCGTCCATCATTATAAAGGACATGTTTGAATAGACGAGTTACAAGATAGCTATTTAATATGTTTGGATGTCCACTTCATTCTCTCTCTGTCTCTCTGTCAATTCAATTCAAGGGGCTTTATTGCCATGGGAAACATATGTTAACATTGCCAAAGCAAGTGAGGTAGATAATATATAAAGTGAAATAAACAATAAAAATGAACAGTAAACATTACACTCAAGTTTAAAAATAATAAAGATATTACAAATGTCATATTATGTATATTTACAGTGTTGTAACGGTGTGCACATGTCTGTCTCTCTCTCTCTCTGTCTCTCTCTCTCTCAGACAGGGACTATACCAGTCTGTGTGAGAGACAGCCGATTGGTCGATTGCTGTTCCGTCAGTACTGTGACACCAGGCCAGAGCTCAAACGTTGCATCGAGTTCATGGACTCTGTGGTAAGACATTTCTATCTGTCTCTGTCGCTATCCCTCTCTCCCACGATTTCTCTCTCTCTCTTTCTCGCTCTCTGTCATGTTTCTCTCTCTTTCTCGCTCTCTGTCTGTTTCTCTCTCTCTCTTTGTCTCGCTCTCTGTCTGTTTCTCTCTCTCTCTTTGTCTCGCTCTCTGTCTTTTTCTCTCTCTCTCTTTGTCTCGCTCTCTGTCTTTTTCTCTCTCTCTCTTTGTCTCGCTCTCTGTCTTTTTCTCTCTCTCTCTTTGTCTCGCTCTCTGTCTGTTTCTCTCTCTCTCTTTGTCTCGCTCTCTGTCTGTTTCTCTCTCTCTTTGTCTCGCTCGCTCTGTCTGTTTCTCTCTCTCCTCCTCAATTTCCTCTCAACCCCCCCTCCTTTTCCTGCTTCCTGTGCTAGCTCCCATGAGAAAGGACTGGGCCTGAGTGTGGGCATGCAGATGTGGGGGGGGGGGGGGGGGGGGGGGGCTGGGAGTCAGAGGACTGGTAATGAGAGAAAGAGAGAGAGGAAGTGAGAGGGGAGAGAGGGGGGAAAGAATGAGAGAGAGAGAGAGAGCGGTGAAGAGAGAGCTTGGGAGGGATGGGGCATGAGCGCTGGGAGGGGAGCCTGTCAGAAAAATATCTGCCCCTCCTCCTCTATGCACCCTCTCCATGAGGTTAAACCCACGTCAGAGGCCTGTCCCCTGGGTAGGTGGACTAACACAGGCCCAGGCTTGTGTCCCGGCCCCTGGAGGTGTCTGAGAAATGAAAACAAATAAAAACCCACTGCTTGTTTAGTGAACACCAACGTTAGTCTGTTCTCTAAACCATATCCATGTTCGGTCAACTTGGTTCACAGACAGACCGATCCATGGAGAACTGAACAGTGGTGTTAGTCTAGGCCACTGTCCCTGATGGCACTCTGTTCCTATTGGCCGGTGGCCATTTCTGTTTCTCTGACTGTGTTATTGTCGGTGACATCATCCTGTGGTGTTCTAGTTATCATATGGTGACATCATCATATGGTGACATCATCCTGTGGTGTTCTAGTTATCATATGGTGACATCATCCTGTGGTGGATGTAGTTGTATGGTGACATCATCCTGTGGTGTTCTAGTTATCATATGGTGACATCATCCTGTGGTGTTGTAGTTGTATGGAGACATCATGCTGTGGTGTTGTAGTTGTATGGAGACATCATGCTGTGGTGTTGTAGTTCTATGGAGACATCATGCTGTGGTGGATGTATGGAGACATCATGCTGTGGTGTTGTAGTTGTATGGAGACATCATGCTGTGGTGGATGTATGGAGACATCATGCTGTGGTGGATGTATGGAGACATCATGCTGTGGTGTTGTAGTTGTATGGAGACATCATGCTGTGGTGGATGTATGGAGACATCATGCTGTGGTGTTGTAGTTCTATGGAGACATCATGCTGTGGTGGATGTATGGAGACATCATGCTGTGGTGTTGTAGTTGTATGGAGACATCATGCTGTGGTGTTGTAGTTGTATGGAGACATCATGCTGTGGTGTTGTAGTTCTATGGAGACATCATGCTGTGGTGGATGTATGGAGACATCATGCTGTGGTGTTGTAGTTCTATGGAGACATCATGCTGTGGTGGATGTATGGAGACATCATGCTGTGGTGTTGTAGTTGTATGGAGACATCATGCTGTGGTGTTGTAGTTGTATGGAGACATCATGCTGTGGTGTTGTAGTTGTATGGAGACATCATGCTGTGGTGTTGTAGTTCTATGGAGACATCATGCTGTGGTGTTGTAGTTGTATGGAGACATCATGCTGTGGTGTTGTAGTTCTATGGAGACATCATGCTGTGGTGTTGTAGTTCTATGGAGACATCATGCTGTGGTGTTGTAGTTGTATGGAGACATCATGCTGTGGTGTTGTAGTTGTATGGTAACATCATGCTGTGGTGTTGTAGTTATATGGAGACATCATGCTGTGGTGTTGTAGTTGTATGGTGACATCATGCTGTGGTGTTGTAGTTATATGGAGACATCATGCTGTGGTGTTGTAGTTGTATGGGAACATCATGCTGTGGTGTTGTAGTTATATGGAGACATCATGCTGTGGTGTTGTAGTTCTATGGAGACATCATGCTGTGGTGTTGTAGTTATATGGAGACATCATGCTGTGGTGTTGTAGTTCTATGGAGACATCATGCTGTGGTGTTGTAGTTATATGGAGACATCATGCTGTGGTGTTGTAGTTCTATGGAGACATCATGCTGTGGTGGATGTATGGACAGTGGGGTATCATGTTTGTAACAGTGTCTCTCCCCTGCCAGGCCCTGTACCAGCTCGCTCCGGATGAGAAGAGGAAGGACTGTGGAATCAGGATGTTGGAAACGTACTTTAACAACGGGGTGAGTAGGTTTCTCCTCTAACGTACCATAACAACGGGGTGAGTAGGTTTCTCCACTAACGTACCATAACAACGGGGTCACTAACGTACCATAACAACGGGGTGAGTAGGTTTCTCCACTAACGGACCATAACAACGGGGTGAGTAGGTTTCTCCACTAACGTACCATAACAACGGGGTGAGTAGGTTTCTCCACTAACGGACCATAACAACGGGGTGAGTAGGTTTCTCCACTAACGGACCATAACAACGGGGTGAGTAGGTTTCTCCTCTAACGTACCATAACAACGGGGTGAGTAGGTTTCTCCACTAACGGACCATAACAACGGGGTGAGTAGGTTTCTCCACTAACGGACCATAACAACGGGGTGAGTAGGTTTCTCCACTAACGGACCATAACAACGGGGTGAGTAGGTTTCTCCACTAACGGACCATAACAACGGGGTGAGTAGGTTTCTCCTCTAACGTACCATAACAACGGGGTGAGTAGGTTTCTCCACTAACGGACCATAACAACGGGGTGAGTAGGTTTCTCCACTAACGGACCATAACAACGGGGTGAGTAGGTTTCTCCACTAACGGACCATAACAACGGGGTGAGTAGGTTTCTCCACTAACGTACCATAACAACGGGGTGAGTAGGTTTCTCCACTAACGTACCATAACAACGGGGTGAGTAGGTTTCTCCACTAACGGACCATAACAACGGGGTGAGTAGGTTTCTCCACTAACGGACCATAACAATGGGGTGAGTAGGTTTCTCCACTAACGGACCATAACAACGGGGTGAGCAGGTTTCTCCACTAACGGACCATAACAACCGGGTGAGTAGGTTTCTCCACTAACGGACCATAACAACGGGGTGAGTAGTTTTCTGCTCTAACGTACCATAACAACGGGGTGAGTAGGTTTCTCCACTAACGGACCATAACAACGGGGTGAGTAGGTTTCTCCACTAACGGACCATAACAACGGGGTGAGTAGGTTTCTCCACTAACGGACCATAACAACGGGGTGAGTAGGTTTCTCCTCTAACGTACCATAACAACGGGGTGAGTAGGTTTCTCCACTAACGGACCATAACAACGGGGTGAGTAGGTTTCTCCACTAACGGACCATAACAACGGGGTGAGTAGGTTTCTCCACTAACGGACCATAACAACGGGGTGAGTAGGTTTCTCCTCTAACGTACCATAACAACGGGGTGAGTAGGTTTCTCCACTAACGGACCATAACAACGGGGTGAGTAGGTTTCTCCACTAACGGACCATAACAACGGGGTGAGTAGGTTTCTCCACTAACGGACCATAACAACGGGGTGAGTAGGTTTCTCCTCTAACGTACCATAACAACGGGGTGAGTAGGTTTCTCCACTAACGTACCATAACAACGGGGTGAGTAGGTTTCTCCTCTAACGTACCATAACAACGGGGTGAGTAGGTTTCTCCACTAACGGACCATAACAACGGGGTGAGTAGGTTTCTCCACTAACAGACCATAACAACGGGGTGAGTAGGTTTCTCCTCTAACGTACCATAACAACGGGGTGAGTAGGTTTCTCCACTAACGTACCATAACAACGGAGTGAGTAGGTTTCTCCACTAACGTACCATAACAACGGGGTGAGTAGGTTTCTCCACTAACGTACCATAACAACGGGGTGAGTAGGTTTCTCCACTAACGTACCATAACAACGGGGTGAGTAGGTTTCTCCACTAACGTACCATAACAACGGGGTGAGTAGGTTTCTCCACTAACGTACCATAACAACGGGGTGAGTAGGTTTCTCCTCTAACGTACCATAACAACGGGGTGAGTAGGTTTCTCCACTAACGTACCATAACAACGGGGTGAGTAGGTTTCTCCACTAACGTACCATAACAACGGGGTGAGTAGGTTTCTCCACTAACGTACCATAACAACGGGGTGAGTAGGTTTCTCCACTAACGTACCATAACAACGGGGTGAGTAGGTTTCTCCACTAACGTACCATAACAACGGGGTGAGTAGGTTTCTCCACTAACGTACCATAACAACGGGGTGAGTAGGTTTCTCCACTAACGGATGACGAAAGGCCCGCTGCCAGATCAACGGGTCATTATGGGGTGTTTGTGATGTCATTATGGGGTGTTTGTGATGTCATTATGGGGTGTTTGTGATGTCATTATGGGGTGTTTGTGATGTCATTATGGGGTGTGGGTCATAATGACATCACAAACACCCTATAATGACATCACAAACACCCCATAATGACATCACAAACACCCCATAATGACATCACAAACACCCCATAATGACATCACAAATCACAAGCTTGGCACACCTGTATTTGGGGAGTTTCTCCCATTCTTCTCTGCAGATCCTCTCAACCTCTGTCAGGTTGGATGGGGAGCGTCGCTGCACAGCTATTTTCAGGTCTCTCCAGAGATGTTCGATCGGGTTCAAGTCCAGGCTCTGGCTGGGCCACTCAAGGACATTCAGAGACTTGTCCCAAAGCCACTCCTGTGTTGTCTTGGCTGTGTGCTTAGGGTCGTTGTGCTGTGGAAGGTGAACCTTCACCCCAGTCTGAGGTCCTGAGCGCTCTGAAGCAGATTTACATCCATGATCTTTCTGTATTTTACTCCATTCATCTTTCTCTCGATCCTGAATAGTCTCACAGTCCCTGAAAAACATTCCCTCAGCATGATGCTGCCACCACTATGCTTCACCGTAGGGGTGGAGCCATGTTTCCTCCAGACGTGATGCTTGGCATTCAGGCCAAAGAGTTCAATCTTGGTTTCATCAGACCAGAGAATAGGTGTCTTTTGGCAAACTCCAAGCGGGCTGTCATGGAGGCCACTTCTCAGTAAAAGGCCCGTCTGGCCACTGCCATAAAGGCCTGATTGGTGGAGTGCTACAGAGATGGTTGTCCTTCTGGAAGGTTCTCCCATCTCCACAGAGGAACTCTAGAGCTCTGTCAGAGTGACCATCGGGTTCTTGGTCACCTCCCTGACCAAAGCCCTTCTCTCCCGATTGCTCAGTTTGGCTGGGCGGCCAGCTCTATGAAGAGTCTTGGTGGTTCCAAACTTCTTCCATTTAAGAATGATGGAGGCCACTGTGTTCTTGGGGACCTTCAATGCTGCAGGAATGTTTTGGTACCCTTCCCCAGATCTGTTTCTCGACACAATCCTGTCTCAGAGCTCTACGGACAATTCCTTCAACCTCACGGCTTGGTGTTTGCTCTTGACATGCTTTGTCAACTCTAGGACCTTATCTGTGTCTAATTTTCAATAAATGTGCAAACATTTATAAAAACATGTTTTCACTTTGTCATTGTGGGGTTTTGTAAGTCTAAATTACTGAAAATGTAAAATGTTTTTGTATATATATATATTTTTCCATTTTGAATTCAGGCTGAAACAACAGACTGTGGAATAAGTCAAGGGGTATGAATCCTTTCTGAAGGCAGATCAGTTCATTAATGAATCCATGTCTCTCTCCGTCTAGTCGGCAGCCCATCTGCGAGATATACCTCAGGAGTTGGTAGGGGAGTGTCGTGAGAAGCTGGAGCAGACGCCCTGCAAGGAACTCTTCAACGACTGCTGCAAGTATGTCTGTCTTCTTATTGGTCGAAACACCTGTCCATCAGGCTATCACCTGGCATTCATTGGTCAGCTTGCCTGTCAATCAGGGTATCACCTGGCATTCATTGGTCAGCACACCTGTCAATCAAAGAGCTACATATAATTAAGTGGTCTGGCTATTGTATTGGGGACATTTTTGGAATGATGGTTGCGTTGTAATTGTGGGGCAGGAAGATTTAACTGAATCCTAATGCCAGAGATGAAAAGGTGAAGCGAGGGAGAACTCAACAAGCAAAGAGTTTTTCTATGGAGGTCAATGAGAGAGAGGGTGGAATTTGGCTAGAATGGTCCCACCTGATCCGCCCTCTCATTGGCTAGAATGGTCCCACCTGATCCGCCCTCTCATTGGCTAGAATGATCCCACCTGATCCGCCCTCTCATTGGCTAGAATGGTCCCACCTGATCCGCCCTCTCATTGGCTAGAATGATCCCACCTGATCCGCCCTCTCATTGGCTAGAATGGTCCCACCTGATCTGCCCTCTCATTGGCTAGAATGATCCCGCCTGATCCGCCCTCTCATTGACTACAATGGTCCCGCTTGATCCGCCCTCTCATTGGCTAGAATGGTCCCACCTGATCTTTCCTCCTCCCAATGTAGTACTTGATAAACAAAAACAGCTGAAGGAGATTTTTAACGAGATTCTTGGAATGTGTTGTAACCCCATTTGGAGAAGATGTGAAAATTCATGTTGACGTCAGTTTGGCTTCGATGTGATGGATGGAGGATTTGGCTTTTCAACGGATCCTGGCTCCTGGCTTTGTGTGTTTGGCAGGGATGCCCAACCCTGTTCCTGGAGAGCCATCGTAATGTAGGTTCTCTTACAACCCTAATCTAGCGCTCCTGATTCTAGTAATCAGCTGGTTGATAAGATTAATCAGGTTAGTTAAAACCTACAGGAGGGGTTTATCTCCAGGAACAGGGTTGGAGTTAAAACCTACAGGAGGGGTTTATCTCCAGGAACAGGGTTGGAGTTAAAACCTACAGGAGGGGTTTATCTCCAGGAACAGGGTTGGAGTTAAAACCTACAGGAGAGTTTCTCTCCAGGAACAGGGTTGGAGTTAAAACCTACAGGAGAGTTCCTCTCCAGGAACAGGGTTGGAGTTAAAACCTACAGGAAGGTCTCTCTTGTCCACTGAGGCTGCAGTTAGGATGCAGTGAGGATGCAGTGAGGATGCAGTGAGGATGCAGTGAGGATGCAGTGAGGATGCAGTGAGGATGCAGTGAGGATGCAGTGAGGATGCAGTGAGGATGCAGTTAGGATGCAGTGAGGCTTCTGAAACTTTTATAAGACATAAACTGTTTAGAGAGTTATGAAGTGTGTGTGTATGTGTGTGTGTGTGTGTGTGTGTGTTGGAAAGAGCTCAACTCTGTCACAGTAATTATTATGAGGGATCTGGCACATGGAACAGTATTAAACACACACACACACACGCACAGTGGTGCCAAATGGACGTGAGCAGCAGGAGAGGGCATCCGGACGCCCGGCATGGGCACAACAACGGCCTCAGTGTTCACACACACACACACACACACACACACACTGATTTACAGGTGTCATAGTTTCCTGCTCTCAGCCCCAGAACCAATAGAGGGGACACATCAGAGACGCACTACATGACCAAAAGTATGTGGACAACTGCTCGTCGAACATCTCATTCCAAAATTATGGGCATTAATATGGAGTTGGTCCCACCTTTGCTGCTATAACAGCCTCCACTCTTCTGTGAAGACTTTCCACTAGATGTTGGAACATTGCTGCTATAACAGCCTCCACTCTTCTGGGAAGGCTTTCCACTAGATGTTGGAACATTGCTGCTATAACAGCCTCCACTCTTCTGGGAAGGCTTTCCACTAGATGTTGGAACATTGCTGTGGGGACTTGCTTCCTTTCAGCCACAATAGTATTAGTGAGGTCAGGCACTGATGTTGGGCGATTAGGACTGGCTAACAGTCGGCGTTCCAATTCATCCTAAAGGTGATCGATGGGGTTGAGGTCAGGGCTCTGTGCAGGCCAGTCAAGTTCTTCTACACCGATCTCGACAAACCATTTCTGTATGGACCTCGCTTTGTGCACTGGGGGGGCATTGTCCTGCTGAAACAGGCAAGGGCCTTGCCCAAACTGATGCCACAAAGTTAGAAGCACAGAATCATCTAGAATGTCATTTAACATTTCCCTTCACTGGAACTAAGGGGCCCGAACCATGAAAAAACAGACCCAGTCCATTATTCCTCCTCCACCAAACTTTACAGTTGGCATTATGCATTCGGGCAGGTAACGTTATCTCCTGGCATCCGCCAAACCCAGATTAGTCCGCCGTACTGCCAGATGGTGAAGTGTGATTCAGTCCAGAGAACGTGTTTCCACTGCTCCAGAGGTCCAACGGCGAACAAGAGTGGTGTACACTCCAGTTGACGCTTGGCATTGCACATGGTGATCTCAGGCTTGTGTGCTGCTGCTCTGCCGTGGAAACCCATTTCATGAAGCTCCCGACGAACAGTTATTGTTATTGACGTTGCTTCCAGAGTAGTGAGT
>NC_048574.1:79413187-79423187 GCF_013265735.2 Oncorhynchus mykiss
TAAATTAGCTAGCTAAAAGCCTAGGTACTAGCAACATAAATTAGCTAGCTAAAAGCCTAGGTACTAGCAACATAAATTAGCTAGCTAAAAGCCTAGGTACTAGCAACATAAATTAGCTAGCTAAAAGCCTAGGTACTAGCAACATAAATTAGCTAGCTAAAAGCCTAGGTACTAGCAGCATAAATGAGCTAGCTAAAAGTCTAGGTACTAGCAACATAAACTAGCTAGCTAAAAGCATAGGTACTAGCAACATAAATTAGCTAGCTAAAAGCCTAGGTACTAGCAACATAAATTAGCTAGCTAAAAGCCTAGGTACTAGCAACATAAATTAGCTAGCTAAAAGCCTAGGTACTAGCAACATAAATTAGCTAGCTAAAAGCCTAGGTACTAGCAACATACATTAGCTAGCTAAAAGCCTAGGTACTAGCAACATAAATTAGCTAGCTAAAAGCCTAGGTACTAGCAACATAAATTAGCTAGCTAAAAACCTAGGTACTAGCAACATAAATTAGCTAGCTAAAAGCCTAGGTACTAGCAACATACATTAGCTAGCTAAAAGCCTAGGTACTAGCAACATAAATTAGCTAGCTAAAAACCTAGGTACTAGCAACATAAATTAGCTAGCTAAAAGCCTAGGTACTAGCAACATAAATTAGCTAGCTAAAAGCCTAGGTACTAGCAACATAAATTAGCTAGCTAAAAGCCTAGGTACTAGCAACATAAATTAGCTAGCTAAAAGCCTAGGTACTAGCAACATACATTAGCTAGCTAAAAGCCTAGGTACTAGCAACATAAATTAGCTAGCTAAAAGCCTAGGTACTAGCAACATAAATTAGCTAGCTAAAAACCTAGGTACTAGCAACATAAATTAGCTAGCTAAAAGCCTAGGCATTAGCAACTTAAACTAGCTAGCTACACTGTTATTCCTCATACCCATAGTGATATTCATAAACATGTTATTACACTCTTATTCATGTTCTCTCCAGGACACATCCGTATCTCTGACCTGGGACTAGCCGTCCAGATTCCCGACTCGGAGACGATACGAGGGAGAGTGGGCACCGTAGGATACATGGGTACATCCTACCTCACTTCCTATCTCCTTGATTCCTCCTCTTCATCTCTCTCTCTCTCTCTCTCTACATACATGGGTACATCCTACCTCACTTCCTATCTCCTTGATTCCTCCTCTTCATCTCTCTCTCTCTCTCTTTCTCTCTCTCCTCTCATCCCCCTCTCCATCTCTTTTTAACCCTGTCTCTCTCTCTCTCTCTCTTTCTCCTCTCATCCCCTGCTCCCTCTTTTTAACCCTGTCTCCCTCTCTCTCCTAGACCTGGATGTGTCTAGACATAATCTATAATCTATCCCCTCTCTATTCCCTGTCTCCCCTTCCTCTCTATCTCTCTCTCTCCTCTCATCCCTCTCCGTCAGCTCCTGAGGTTATACAGAATGAGTCCTACTCCTTCAGTCCTGACTATTGTTTAAACAATATTTCTATCTTTCATCTCTCTCTGTCTCTCTCTCCTTCTCTCTCTCATCCGTCTCTCCGTCAGCCCCAGAGGTGATCCAGAATGAGTCCTACTCCTTCAGTCCTGACTGGTGGGGTCTGGGCTGTCTGGTGTTTGAGATGATCCAGGGTCAGTCTCCCTTCCGCCGGCGTAAAGAACGAGTGAAGAGAGAAGAGGTGGACAGACGAGTGAGAGAAGATCCCGAGGAATACTCTGACAAGTTCTCTGAGGAGGCCAAGGATATCTGCAGACAGGTGGGAGAGATGGATGGCGTGTTTAAACAACACACACACAACTGCAGTTAGTTATTCCTCTGCCGGGGTTAGGGAGAAAGTGAGGTCACATGGGGTGTGTGTTCTGTGTGCAGGTGTGTGTGTGTGTTCTGTGTGCAGGTGTGTGTTCTGTGTGCAGGTGTGTGTGTGTGTTCTGTGTGCAGGTGTGTGTGTGTTCTGTGTGCAGTTGTGTGTGTGTGTGTGTGTGTGTTCTGTGTGCAGGTGTGTGTGTGTTCTGTGTACAGGTGTGTGTGTGTGTGTTCTGTGTGCAGGTGTGTTCTGTGTACAGGTGTGTTCTGTGTACAGGTGTGTTCTGTGTACAGGTGTGTTCTGTGTGCAGGTGTGTTCTGTGTGCAGGTGTGTTCTGTGTGCAGGTGTGTGTGTGTGTGTGTGTTCTGTGTACAGGTGTGTTCTGTGTACAGGTGTGTTCTGTGTGCAGGTGTGTTCTGTGTGCAGGTGTGTTCTGTGTGCAGGTGTGTGTGTGTGTGTGTTCTGTCTGCAGGTGTGTGTGTGTGCAGGTGTGTGTGTTCTGTGTTCTGTGTGCAGGTGTGTGCAGGTGTGTGTGTTCTGTCTGCAGGTGTGTGTGTGTGCAGGTGTGTGTGTTCTGTCTGCAGGTGTGTGTGTGTGCAGGTGTGTGTGTTCTGTGTGCAGGTGTGTGTGTGTGTGTGTGTGTTCTGTCTGCAGGTGTGTGTGTGTGTGCAGGTGTGTGTGTTCTGTGTGCAGGTGTGTGTGGTCAACATCTTTTCTCTACTGTGTCTGTATCCGTGGTGGTTGAGCAGTGGTCATGTTTCAGACCGGTCCACCAGAGATAATATTTACTGTATCCGTGGTGGTTGAGCAGTGGTCATGTTTCAGACCGGTCCACCAGAGATAATATTTACTGTATCCGTGGTGGTTGAGCAGTGGTCATGTTTCAGACCGGTCCACCAGAGATAATATTTACTGTATCCATGGTGGTTGAGCAGTGGTCATGTTTCAGACCGGTCCACCAGAGATAATATTTACTGTATCCGTGATGGTTGAGCAGTGGTCATGTTTCAGACCGGTCCACCAGAGATAATATTTACTGTATCCATGGTGGTTGAGCAGTGGTCATGTTTCAGACCGGTCCACCAGAGATAATATTTACTGTATCCATGGTGGTTGAGCAGTGGTCATGTTTCAGACCGGTCCACCAGAGATAATATTTACTGTATCCATGGTGGTTGAGCAGTGGTCATGTTTCAGACCGGTCCACCAGAGATAATATTTACTGTATCCATGGTAGTTGAGCAGCGGTCATGTTTCAGACCGGTCCACCAGAGATAATATTTACTGTATCCATGGTGGTTGAGCAGTGGTCATGTTTCAGACCGGTCCACCAGAGATAATATTTACTGTATCCATGGTGGTTGAGCAGTGGTCATGTTTCAGACCGGTCCACCAGAGATAATATTTACTGTATCCATGGTGGTTGAGCAGTGGTCATGTTTCAGACCGGTCCACCAGAGATAATATTTACTGTATCCATGGTGGTTGAGCAGTGGTCATGTTTCAGACCGGTCCACCAGAGATAATATTTACTGTATCCATGGTAGTTGAGCAGTGGTCATGTTTCAGACCGGTCCACCAGAGATAATATTTACTGTATCCGTGGTGGTTGAGCAGTGGTCATGTTTCAGACCGGTCCACCAGAGATAATATTTACTGTATCCATGGTGGTTGAGCAGTGGTCATGTTTCAGACCGGTCCACCAGAGATAATATTTACTGTATCCGTGGTGGTTGAGCAGTGGTCATGTTTCAGACCGGTCCACCAGAGATAATATTTACTGTATCCGTGGTGGTTGAGCAGTGGTCATGTTTCAGACCGGTCCACCAGAGATAATATTTACTGTATCCATGGTGGTTGAGCAGTGGTCATGTTTCAGACCGGTCCACCAGAGATAATATTTACTGTATCCGTGGTGGTTGAGCAGTGGTCATGTTTCAGACCGGTCCACCAGAGATAATATTTACTGTATCCGTGGTGGTTGAGCAGTGGTCATGTTTCAGACCGGTCCACCAGAGATAATATTTACTGTATCCGTGGTGGTTGAGCAGTGGTCATGTTTCAGACCGGTCCACCAGAGATAATATTTACTGTATCCGTGGTGGTTGAGCAGTGGTCATGTTTCAGACCGGTCCACCAGAGATAATATTTACTGTATCCATGGTAGTTGAGCAGTGGTCATGTTTCAGACCGGTCCACCAGATATAATATTTACTGTATCCATGGTGGTTGAGCAGTGGTCATGTTTCAGACCGGTCCACCAGAGATAATATTTACTGTATCCGTGGTGGTTGAGCAGTGGTCATGTTTCAGACCGGTCCACCAGAGATAATATTTACTGTATCCATGGTGGTTGAGCAGTGGTCATGTTTCAGACCGGTCCACCAGAGATAATATTTACTGTATCCGTGGTGGTTGAGCAGTGGTCATGTTTCAGACCGGTCCACCAGAGATAATATTTACTGTATCCATGGTGGTTGAGCAGTGGTCATGTTTCAGACCGGTCCACCAGAGATAATATTTACTGTATCCGTGGTGGTTGAGCAGTGGTTATGTTTCAGACCGGTCCACCAGAGATAATATTTACTGTATCCGTGGTGGTTGAGCAGTGGTCATGTTTCAGACCGGTCCACCAGAGATAATATTTACTGTATCCATGGTGGTTGAGCAGTGGTCATGTTTCAGACCGGTCCACCAGAGATAATATTTACTGTATCCGTGGTGGTTGAGCAGTGGTCATGTTTCAGACCGGTCCACCAGAGATAATATTTACTGTATCCATGGTGGTTGAGCAGTGGTCATGTTTCAGACCGGTCCACCAGAGATAATATTTACTGTATCCGTGGTGGTTGAGCAGTGGTCATGTTTCAGACCGGTCCACCAGAGATAATATTTACTGTATCCCTGGTGGTTGAGCAGTGGTCATGTTTCAGACCGGTCCACCAGAGATAATATTTACTGTATCCATGGTGGTTGAGCAGTGGTCATGTTTCAGACCGGTCCACCAGAGATAATATTTACTGTATCCGTGGTGGTTGAGCAGTGGTCATGTTTCAGACCGGTCCACCAGATATAATATTTACTGTATCCATGGTAGTTGAGCAGTGGTCATGTTTCAGACCGGTCCACCAGAGATAATATTTACTGTATCCGTGGTGGTTGAGCAGTGGTCATGTTTCAGACCGGTCCACCAGAGATAATATTTACTGTATCCATGGTGGTTGAGCAGTGGTCATGTTTCAGACCGGTCCACCAGAGATAATATTTACTGTATCCATGGTGGTTGAGCAGTGGTCATGTTTCAGACCGGTCCACCAGAGATAATATTTACTGTATCCGTGGTGGTTGAGCAGTGGTCATGTTTCAGACCGGTCCACCAGAGATAATATTTACTGTATCCATGGTGGTTGAGCAGTGGTCATGTTTCAGACCGGTCCACCAGAGATAATATTTACTGTATCCGTGGTGGTTGAGCAGTGGTCATGTTTCAGACCGGTCCACCAGAGATAATATTTACTGTATCCGTGGTGGTTGAGCAGTGGTCATGTTTCAGACCGGTCCACCAGAGATAATATTTACTGTATCCGTGGTGGTTGAGCAGTGGTCATGTTTCAGACCGGTCCACCAGAGATAATATTTACTGTATCCATGGTGGTTGAGCAGTGGTCATGTTTCAGACCGGTCCACCAGAGATAATATTTACTGTATCCATGGTGGTTGAGCAGTGGTCATGTTTCAGACCGGTCCACCAGAGATAATATTTACTGTATCCATGGTGGTTGAGCAGTGGTCATGTTTCAGACCGGTCCACCAGAGATAATATTTACTGTATCCATGGTGGTTGAGCAGTGGTCATGTTTCAGACCGGTCCACCAGAGATAATATTTACTGTATCCATGGTGGTTGAGCAGTGGTCATGTTTCAGACCGGTCCACCAGAGATAATATTTACTGTATCCATGGTGGTTGAGCAGTGGTCATGTTTCAGACCGGTCCACCAGAGATAATATTTACTGTATCCATGGTGGTTGAGCAGTGGTCATGTTTCAGACCGGTCCACCAGAGATAATATTTACTGTATCCATGGTGGTTGAGCAGTGGTCATGTTTCAGACCGGTCCACCAGAGATAATATTTACTGTATCCATGGTGGTTGAGCAGTGGTCATGTTTCAGACCAGTCCACCAGAGATAATATTTACTGTATCCATGGTGGTTGAGCAGTGGTCATGTTTCAGACCGGTCCACCAGAGATAATATTTACTGTATCCATGGTGGTTGAGCAGTGGTCATGTTTCAGACCGGTCCACCAGAGATAATATTTACTGTATCCATGGTGGTTGAGCAGTGGTCATGTTTCAGACCGGTCCACCAGAGATAATATTTACTGTATCCATGGTGGTTGAGCAGTGGTCATGTTTCAGACCGGTCCACCAGAGATAATATTTACTGTATCCATGGTGGTTGAGCAGTGGTCATGTTTCAGACCGGTCCACCAGAGATAATATTTACTGTATCCGTGGTGGTTGAGCAGTGGTCATGTTTCAGACCGGTCCACCAGAGATAATATTTACTGTATCCGTGGTGGTTGAGCAGTGGTCATGTTTCAGACCGGTCCACCAGAGATAATATTTACTGTATCCGTGGTGGTTGAGCAGTGGTCATGTTTCAGACCGGTCCACCAGAGATAATATTTACTGTATCCATGGTGGTTGAGCAGTGGTCATGTTTCAGACCGGTCCACCAGAGATAATATTTACTGTATCCATGGTGGTTGAGCAGTGGTCATGTTTCAGACCGGTCCACCAGAGATAATATTTACTGTATCCATGGTGGTTGAGCAGTGGTCATGTTTCAGACCGGTCCACCAGAGATAATATTTACTGTATCCATGGTGGTTGAGCAGTGGTCATGTTTCAGACCGGTCCACCAGAGATAATATTTACTGTATCCATGGTGGTTGAGCAGTGGTCATGTTTCAGACCGGTCCACCAGAGATAATATTTACTGTATCCATGGTGGTTGAGCAGTGGTCATGTTTCAGACCGGTCCACCAGAGATAATATTTACTGTATCCGTGGTGGTTGAGCAGTGGTCATGTTTCAGACCGGTCCACCAGAGATAATATTTACTGTATCCATGGTGGTTGAGCAGTGGTCATGTTTCAGACCGGTCCACCAGAGATAATATTTACTGTATCCATGGTGGTTGAGCAGTGGTCATGTTTCAGACCGGTCCACCAGAGATAATATTTACTGTATCCATGGTGGTTGAGCAGTGGTCATGTTTCAGACCGGTCCACCAGAGATAATATTTACTGTATCCATGGTGGTTGAGCAGTGGTCATGTTTCAGACCGGTCCACCAGAGATAATATTTACTGTATCCAAGGTGGTTGAGCAGTGGTCATGTTTCAGACCGGTCCACCAGAGATAATATTTACTGTATCCATGGTGGTTGAGCAGTGGTCATGTTTCAGACCGGTCCACCAGAGATAATATTTACTGTATCCATGGTGGTTGAGCAGTGGTCATGTTTCAGACCGGTCCACCAGAGATAATATTTACTGTATCCATGGTGGTTGAGCAGTGGTCATGTTTCAGACCGGTCCACCAGAGATAATATTTACTGTATCCATGGTGGTTGAGCAGTGGTCATGTTTCAGACCGGTCCACCAGAGATAATATTTACTGTATCCATGGTGGTTGAGCAGTGGTCATGTTTCAGACCGGTCCACCAGAGATAATATTTACTGTATCCATGGTGGTTGAGCAGTGGTCATGTTTCAGACCGGTCCACCAGAGATAATATTTACTGTATCCATGGTGGTTGAGCAGTGGTCATGTTTCAGACCGGTCCACCAGAGATAATATTTACTGTATCCGTGGTGGTTGAGCAGTGGTCATGTTTCAGACCGGTCCACCAGAGATAATATTTACTGTATCCGTGGTGGTTGAGCAGTGGTCATGTTTCAGACCGGTCCACCAGAGATAATATTTACTGTATCCGTGGTGGTTGAGCAGTGGTCATGTTTCAGACCGGTCCACCAGAGATAATATTTACTGTATCCGTGTGGTGGTTGAGCAGTGGTCATGTTTCAGACCGGTCCACCAGAGATAATATTTACTGTATCCGTGGTGGTTGAGCAGTGGTCATGTTTCAGACCGGTCCACCAGAGATAATATTTACTGTATCCATGAATGAGCTTTTGGAGCATTAGTGTAAAACATGTCTGTGTGGTTTTCCACAAATACAATCTTCTTCTTCTTCGCGTTGGACTCTACTGGGAGAGAGGAGGGGATGAGGGAGGTAAAGGAGAGAGGAGGGGATGAGGGAGGTAAAGGAGAGAGGAGGGGATGAGGGAGGTAAAGGAGAGAGGAGGGGACCAGGGAGGTGGAGGGGATGAGGGAGAGTAAAGGAGAGAGGAGGGGACCAGGGAGGTGGAGGGGATGAGGGAGGTAAAGGAGAGAGGAGGGGATGAGGGAGAGGAGGGGATGAGGGAGGTAAAGGAGAGAGGAGGGGATGAGGGAGGGTAAAGGAGAGAGGAGGGGATGAGGGAGAGGAGGGGATGAGGGAGGTAAAGGAGAGAGGAGGGGATGAGGGAGGGTAAAGGAGAGAGGTGGGGATGAGGGAGGTAAAGGAGAGAGGAGGGGACCAGGGAGGTGGAGGGGATGAGGGAGAGTAAAGGAGAGAGGAGGGGACCAGGGAGGTGGAGGGGATGAGGGAGGTAAAGGAGAGAGGAGGGGATGAGGGAGAGGAGGGGATGAGGGAGGTAAAGGAGAGAGGAGGGGATGAGGGAGGGTAAAGGAGAGAGGAGGGGATGAGGGAGAGGAGGGGATGAGGGAGGTAAAGGAGAGAGGAGGGGATGAGGGAGGGTAAAGGAGAGAGGTGGGGATGAGGGAGGGTAAAGGAGAGAGGAGGGGATGAGGGAGTTAAAGGAGAGAGGAGGGGATGAGGGAGGGTAAAGGAGAAAGGAGGGGATGAGGGAGGTAAAGGAGAGAGGAGGGGATGAGGGAGGGTAAAGGAGAGAGGAGGGGATGAGGGAGGTAAAGGAGAGAGGAGGGGATGAGGAAGGGTAAAGGAGAGAGGAGGGGATGAGGAAGGGTAAAGGAGAGAGGAGGGGATGAGGGAGGTAAAGGAGAGAGGAGGGGATGAGGGAGGTAAAGGAGAGAGGAGGGGATGAGGGAGGGTAAAGGAGAGAGGAGGGGATGAGGGAGGGTAAAGGAGAGAGGAGGGGATGAGGGAGGGTAAAGGAGAGAGGAGGGGATGAGGGAGGGTAAAGGAGAGAGGAGGGGATGAGGGAGGTAAAGGAGAGAGGAGGGGATGAGGGAGGTAAATGGGAGAGGAGGGGATGAGGGAGGGTAAAGGAGAGAGGAGGGGATGAGGGAGGGTAAAGGAGAGAGGAGGGGATGAGGGAGGGTAAAGGAGAGAGGAGGGGATGAGGGAGGTAAAGGGGAGGGGATGAGGGAGGTAAAGGAGAGAGGAGGGGATGAGGGAGGGTAAAGGAGAGAGGAGGGGATGAGGGAGGTAAAGGAGAGAGGAGGGGACCAGGGAGGTGGAGGGGATGAGGGAGGTAAAGGAGAGAGGAGGGGATGAGGGAGGTAAAGGAGAGAGGAGGGGATGAGGGAGGTAAAATAGAGAGGAGGGGACGAGGGAGGTAAAGGAGAGAGGAGGGGATGAGGGAGGTAAAGGAGAGAGGGGGGGATGAGGGAGAGGAGGGGATGAGGGAGGTAAAGGAGAGAGGAGGGGATGAGGGAGGTGAAGGAGAGAGGATGAAGGACCGTTACTGTTCCAGGCCTCTGGGGGGGGGGGGGGGGGGGGGTTCCTCTGTTCCAGTGAGAGAGACAATATTACACATGGAGGATATTTAAACAATGTTCTAGAACTGAATGTGTAGAATCAGAACAATATACAACATTCTAGAAGTTCTCTCAACTCTTTTAAGTACCTGACTCTGCCTCACACTACTCTTCTAGAACCATGTGTCACTTCCTCTTCCTCAGCTGCTGGCCAAAGACCCCAAAGCCCGTCTGGGGTGCCAGGGGCGGGGCGGTGTGGAGGTGAAGGCTCATATCATCTTCAAGAACATCAACTTCAAACGCCTCGAGGCAGGCATTCTGGAACCTCCCTTCAGTCCTGATGTAAATAACACACACACACACACACACACACAATAAAACACACACACAATAAA
>NC_048574.1:79425687-79478187 GCF_013265735.2 Oncorhynchus mykiss
TCTCTCTCTCTCTGTCTCTGTCTCTCTCTCTCTCTCTCTCTCTGTCTCTCTGTGTTTTAAGGAGGTGTTTTATACTGTGTTAATACTCTAGATGATTGAGTGTTTTATACTGTGTTAATATTCTAGATGATTGAGTGTTTTATACGGTGTTAAATACTCTAGATGATTGAGTGTTTTATTCTGTGTTAATATTCTAGATGATTGAGTGTTTTATACTGTGTTAATACTCTAGATGATTGAGTGTTTTATTCTGTGTTAATACTCTAGACGATTGAGTGTCTTATTCTGTGTTAATACTCTAGATGATTGAGTGTTTTATACTGTGTTAATACTCTAGATGATTGAGTGTTTTATACGGTGTTAATACTCTCTCTAGATGATTGAGATGGAGTGTTTTAAGGAGATCAACGTCTATGAGACCGAGGGCCTGCTGTGTTCTGATCTGGATGTGAACAGACCCAACCCACCGCCAAAGAGAGGGTTCTTCTACAGGCTGTTCAGACGAGAGGCAAGTGGTGCTAGCTCTCCTCCCGCCCCTGCCGCCGCCGTGAGAGGTGGTGGGGGTTAAGGTACTTCCCTCTTCCTCCATCTTTCTTTTCTTCTTCTTTACCTCTGGTTTTCTTCTCTGGTTGAAGGCTCTCTCTGCTTGTGTTTCTTCTCTGGTTGAAGGCTCTCTCTGCTTGTGTTTCTTCTCTGGTTGAAGGCTCTCTCTGCGTGTGTTTCTTCTCTGGTTGAAGGCTCTCTGCGTGTGTTTCTTCTCTGGTTGAAGGCTCTCTCTGCTTGTGTTTCTTCTCTGGTTGAAGGCTCTCTCTGCTTGTGTTTCTTCTCTGGTTGAAGGCTCTCTCTGCGTGTGTTTCTTCTCTGGTTGAAGGCTCTCTGCGTGTGTTTCTTCTCTGGTTGAAGGCTCTCTCTGCTTGTGTTTCTTCTCTGGTTGAAGGCTCTCTCTGCGTGTGTTTCTTCTCTGGTTGAAGGCTCTCTCTGCTTGTGTTTCTTCTCTGGTTGAAGGCTCTCTGCGTGTGTTTCTTCTCTGGTTGAAGGCTCTCTCTGCTTGTGTTTCTTCTCTGGTTGAAGGCTCTCTCTGCGTGTGTTTCTTCTCTGGTTGAAGGCTCTCTCTGCTTGTGTTTCTTCTCTGGTTGAAGGCTCTCTCTGCGTGTGTTTCTTCTCTGGTTGAAGGCTCTCTCTGTGTGTTTTCTTCTCTGGTTGAAGGCTCTCTCTGCTTGTGTTTCTTCTCTGGTTGAAGGCTCTCTCTGCGTGTGTTTCTTCTCTGGTTGAAGGCTCTCTCTGCTTGTGTTTCTTCTCTGGTTGAAGGCTCTCTCTGTGTGTTTTCTTCTCTGGTTGAAGGCTCTCTCTGCTTGTGTTTCTTCTCTGGTTGAAGGCTCTCTCTGTGTGTGTTTCTTCTCTGGTTGAAGGCTCTCTCTGATTGTGTTTCTTCTCTGGTTGAAGGCTCTCTCTGCTTGTGTTTCTTCTCTGGTTGAAGGCTCTCTGCGTGTGTTTCTTCTCTGGTTGAAGGCTCTCTCTGCTTGTGTTTCTTCTCTGGTTGAAGGCTCTCTCTGCTTGTGTTTCTTCTCTGGTTGAAGGCTCTCTCTGCGTGTGTTTCTTCTCCGGTTGAAGGCTCTCTCTGCTTGTGTTTCTTCTCTGGTTGAAGGCTCTCTCTGCGTGTGTTTCTTCTCTGGTTGAAGGCTCTCTCTGCTTGTGTTTCTTCTCTGGTTGAAGGCTCTCTGCTTGTGTTTCTTCTCTGGTTGAAGGCTCTCTCTGCGTGTGTTTCTTCTCTGGTTGAAGGCTCTCTCTGCTTGTGTTTCTTCTCTGGTTGAAGGCTCTCTGCTTGTGTTTCTTCTCTGGTTGAAGGCTCTCTCTGCGTGTGTTTCTTCTCTGGTTGAAGGCTCTCTCTGCTTGTGTTTCTTCTCTGGTTGAAGGCTCTCTGCGTGTGTTTCTTCTCTGGTTGAAGGCTCTCTCTGCGTGTGTTTCTTCTCTGGTTGAAGGCTCTCTCTGCTTGTGTTTCTTCTCTGGTTGAAGGCTCTCTCTGCTTGTGTTTCTTCTCTGGTTGAAGGCTCTCTCTGCGTGTGTTTCTTCTCTGGTTGAAGGCTCTCTCTGCGTGTGTTTCTTCTCTGGTTGAAGGCTCTCTGCTTGTGTTTCTTCTCTGGTTGAAGGCTCTCTCTGCGTGTGTTTCTTCTCTGGTTGAAGGCTCTCTCTGCGTGTGTTTCTTCTCTGGTTGAAGGCTCTCTCTGCTTGTGTTTCTTCTCTGGTTGAAGGCTCTCTCTGCTTGTGTTTCTTCTCTGGTTGAAGGCTCTCTGCTTGTGTTTCTTCGATGGTTGAAGAGTGTTGTTTTACCCCAGTCAGTTGGTTCAGCAGGAAGTCCAGTGTGTAAAGCAGGAAGTCCAGTGTGTAAAGCAGGAAGTCCAGTTGATAAAGCAGGAAGTCCAGTTGATAAAGCAGGAAGTCCAGTTGGTTCAGCAGGAAGTCCAGTTGATAAAGCAGGAAGTCCAGTTGATAAAGCAGGAAGTCCAGTTGGTTCAGCAGGAAGTCCAGTTGGTTCAGCAGGAAGTCCAGTTGATAAAGCAGGAAGTCCAGTTGATAAAGCAGGAAGTCCAGTTGATAAAGCAGGAAGTCCAGTTGGTAAAGCAGGAAGTCCAGTTGGTAAAGCAGGAAGTCCAGTTGGTAAAGCAGGAAGTCCAGTGTGTACAGCAGGAAGTCCAGTTGATAAAGCAGGAAGTCCAGTTGATAAAGCAGGAAGTCCAGTGTGTACAGCAGGAAGTCCAGTTGATAAAGCAGGAAGTCCAGTTGGTAAAGCAGGAAGTCCAGTGTGTACAGCAGGAAGTCCAGTTGATAAAGCAGGAAGTCCAGTTGGTAAAGCAGGAAGTCCAGTTGGTAAAGCAGGAAGTCCAGTGTGTACAGCAGGAAGTCCAGTTGATAAAGCAGGAAGTCCAGTGTGTACAGCAGGAAGTCCAGTGTGTACAGCAGGAAGTCCAGTTGATAAAGCAGGAAGTCCAGTTGGTAAAGCAGGAAGTCCAGTGTGTACAGCAGGAAGTCCAGTTGGTTCAGCAGGAAGTCCAGTTGGTTCAGCAGGAAGTCCAGTTGGTTCAGCAGGAAGTCCAGTTGATAAAGCAGGAAGTCCAGTTGGTAAAGCAGGAAGTCCAGTTGATAAAGCAGGAAGTCCAGTTGGTTCAGCAGGAAGTCCAGTTGATAAAGCAGGAAGTCCAGTTGGTAAAGCAGGAAGTCCAGTTGGTAAAGCAGGAAGTCCAGTTGGTAAAGCAGGAAGTCCAGTGTGTACAGCAGGAAGTCCAGTTGATAAAGCAGGAAGTCCAGTTGGTAAAGCAGGAAGTCCAGTGTGTACAGCAGGAAGTCCAGTTGATAAAGCAGGAAGTCCAGTTGGTAAAGCAGGAAGTCCAGTGTGTACAGCAGGAAGTCCAGTTGATAAAGCAGGAAGTCCAGTTGGTAAAGCAGGAAGTCCAGTGTGTACAGCAGGAAGTCCAGTTGGTTCAGCAGGAAGTCCAGTTGGTTCAGCAGGAAGTCCAGTTGGTTCAGCAGGAAGTCCAGTTGATAAAGCAGGAAGTCCAGTTGGTAAAGCAGGAAGTCCAGTTGGTAAAGCAGGAAGTCCAGTGTGTACAGCAGGAAGTCCAGTTGATAAAGCAGGAAGTCCAGTGTGTACAGCAGGAAGTCCAGTGTGTACAGCAGGAAGTCCAGTTGATAAAGCAGGAAGTCCAGTTGGTAAAGCAGGAAGTCCAGTGTGTACAGCAGGAAGTCCAGTTGGTTCAGCAGGAAGTCCAGTTGGTTCAGCAGGAAGTCCAGTTGGTTCAGCAGGAAGTCCAGTTGGTAAAGCAGGAAGTCCAGTTGGTAAAGCAGGAAGTCCAGTTGGTAAAGCAGGAAGTCCAGTTGGTAAAGCAGGAAGTCCAGTGTGTACAGCAGGAAGTCCAGTTGATAAAGCAGGAAGTCCAGTGTGTACAGCAGGAAGTCCAGTGTGTACAGCAGGAAGTCCAGTTGATAAAGCAGGAAGTCCAGTTGGTAAAGCAGGAAGTCCAGTTGGTAAAGCAGGAAGTCCAGTTGGTAAAGCAGGAAGTCCAGTTGGTAAAGCAGGAAGTCCAGTGTGTACAGCAGGAAGTCCAGTTGATAAAGCAGGAAGTCCAGTGTGTACAGCAGGAAGTCCAGTGTGTACAGCAGGAAGTCCAGTTGATAAAGCAGGAAGTCCAGTTGGTAAAGCAGGAAGTCCAGTGTGTACAGCAGGAAGTCCAGTTGGTTCAGCAGGAAGTCCAGTTGGTTCAGCAGGAAGTCCAGTTGGTTCAGCAGGAAGTCCAGTTGATAAAGCAGGAAGTCCAGTTGGTAAAGCAGGAAGTCCAGTTGGTAAAGCAGGAAGTCCAGTTGGTAAAGCAGGAAGTCCAGTTGATAAAGCAGGAAGTCCAGTTGGTTCAGCAGGAAGTCCAGTTGGTAAAGCAGGAAGTCCAGTGTGTACAGCAGGAAGTCCAGTTGATAAAGCAGGAAGTCCAGTTGGTAAAGCAGGAAGTCCAGTTGGTTCAGCAGGAAGTCCAGTGTGTACAGCAGGAAGTCCAGTTGATAAAGCAGGAAGTCCAGTGTGTACAGCAGGAAGTCCAGTGTGTACAGCAGGAAGTCCAGTTGATAAAGCAGGAAGTCCAGTTGGTAAAGCAGGAAGTCCAGTGTGTACAGCAGGAAGTCCAGTTGGTTCAGCAGGAAGTCCAGTTGGTTCAGCAGGAAGTCCAGTTGGTTCAGCAGGAAGTCCAGTTGATAAAGCAGGAAGTCCAGTTGGTAAAGCAGGAAGTCCAGTTGATAAAGCAGGAAGTCCAGTTGGTTCAGCAGGAAGTCCAGTTGATAAAGCAGGAAGTCCAGTTGGTAAAGCAGGAAGTCCAGTTGGTAAAGCAGGAAGTCCAGTTGGTAAAGCAGGAAGTCCAGTGTGTACAGCAGGAAGTCCAGTTGATAAAGCAGGAAGTCCAGTTGGTAAAGCAGGAAGTCCAGTGTGTACAGCAAGAAGTCCAGTTGATAAAGCAGGAAGTCCAGTTGGTAAAGCATGAAGTCCAGTGTGTACAGCAGGAAGTCCAGTTGATAAAGCAGGAAGTCCAGTTGGTAAAGCAGGAAGTCCAGTGTGTACAGCAGGAAGTCCAGTTGGTTCAGCAGGAAGTCCAGTTGGTTCAGCAGGAAGTCCAGTTGGTTCAGCAGGAAGTCCAGTTGATAAAGCAGGAAGTCCAGTTGGTAAAGCAGGAAGTCCAGTTGGTTCAGCAGGAAGTCCAGTGTGTACAGCAGGAAGTCCAGTTGGTAAAGCAGGAAGTCCAGTTGGTAAAGCAGGAAGTCCAGTTGGTAAAGCAGGAAGTCCAGTTGGTAAAGCAGGAAGTCCAGTTGGTAAAGCAGGAAGTCCAGTTGGTAAAGCAGGAAGTCCAGTTGATAAAGCAGGAAGTCCAGTTGATAAAGCAGGAAGTCCAGTTGATAAGGCCTAACTAAGTGTTGAGTCTGTGTGACTACATCTCTGTATTAACTACATGTGTAGCCTAACTGACCCAGAATCAGTTCTTAATGGCAGCAGCAGGTAGCGTGGCGCTTAAGAGCGTTGGGCAAGTCACAGAATGTTTGCTGGTTCGAATCCCTGAGCCGACTAGGTGAAAAATCAGTCGACGTGTCCTCGAGCAAGACACTTAACCCTAAATGCTCCTGTGAGTCTCTCTGATAAGAGCGTTCGCTAAATGACTTGAATGTAAATAATGGCTGAAAGATTATACAGCACACCTACGGCTGATCTAGGGTCAGTTATTAATGGTCTGATAGAACCTGTTGAAAATATTCAACAACCTCTGATTGATTCAGTCTGTTTTTAAAGGTAGTGAAAAGTTACATTACAGCCTTATGCTAAAAAATGTACTGTATGTAACCTAACTGATCCAGAATCAGTTTGTAAAAGATGAAGAGCCCATTGATCCTATGTAACGGCTTATTTAACTGTTCCCAGGTCTGTTTAAAGAGTGGCTACGAAGACGAAGAGCACGAGGAGCCTTCCCGACTTTAAACCACTCCTGCTCTCCCTCCTCCTCCTTCTGCTCTCCCTCCTCCTCCTCGTCCTCCTCCTCCTCCTGCTCTCCCTCCTCCTCTCCCTCCTCCTCCTCCTGCTCTCCCTCCTCCTCCTTCTGCTCTCCCTCCTCCTCCTCCTCCTCCTCTTCCTGCTTTCCCTCTCCCTCCTCCTCCTCCTCCTGCTCTCCCTCCTCCTCCTCCTCTCCCTCCTCCTGCTCTCCCTCCTCCTCCTCCTGCTCTCCCTCCTCCTGCTCTCCCTCCTCCTCCTCATCCTCCTCCTGCTCTCCCTCCTCCTGCTCTCCCTCCTCCTGCTCTCCCTCCTCCTCCTCCTGCTCTCCCTCCTCCTCCTCCTGCTCTCCCTCCTCCTCCTCATCCTCCTCCTGCTCTCCCTCCTCCTCCTCCTGCTCTCCCTCCTCCTCCTCATCCTCCTCCTCCTCTCCCTCCTCCTCCTCTCCCTCCTCCTCCTCCTCCTCTCCCTCCTCTCCCTCCTGCTCTCCCTCCTGCTCTCCCTCCTCCTGCTCTCCCTCCTCCTCCTCTCCCTCCTCTCCCTCCTCTCCCTCCTGCTCTCCCTCCTCCTCCTCCTCCTCTCCCTCCTCCTGCTCTCCCTCCTCCTCCTCCTGCTCTCCCTCCTCCTCCTCCTGCTCTCCCTCCTCCTCCTCATCCTCCTCCTGCTCTCCCTCCTCCTCCTCCTGCTCTCCCTCCTCCTCCTCATCCTCCTCCTCCTCTCCCTCCTCCTGCTCTCCCTCCTCCTCCTCCTGCTCTCCCTCCTCCTCCTCATCCTCCTCCTGCTCTCCCTCCTCCTCCTCCTGCTCTCCCTCCTCCTCCTCATCCTCCTCCTCCTCTCCCTCCTCCTCCTCTCCCTCCTCCTCCTCCTGCTCTCCCTCCTCCTCCTCATCCTCCTCCTGCTCTCCCTCCTCCTCCTCCTGCTCTCCCTCCTCCTCCTCATCCTCCTCCTCCTCTCCCTCCTCCTCCTCTCCCTCCTCCTCCTCCTCCTCCTCCTCCTCCTCCCTCCTCCCTTCTTCAAACGCCTCCAGAGCGTAAAATGTTAGGAGCTCGATGAATGTTAAACCTGTATTTATGATATGTATTAAAAAGTGTAATTATAATAATTAAAAGGAAAAACATATGAGTTTAAAGATTTTGTACATTTGTACTTGAACTGTGTCCTAGATGTATATTTTCACTAAAAGGTGTATTGTATAAAAGCCATATTAAGGACCACTTGAATGCATACATCATTTTCTTCTACGTTTTTGTTGTTGTTGTTGTTGTTGTTGTTGTTGTTGTTGTTGTTGTTGGTTTTTACGTTTTTGTTTATTTGTTTTTTGGAACGAGGAAAATGTGTATTAAGGATCTTGTTCTTTTTTAAAAAAAAATTTAAAGAAGCACAGGGTATGTCCCAACTGGTTTCCTATTCCCCTATATAGTCCACTACTTTTACCTGTGGCCTATGGGGTCCTGGTCAGAAGTAGTGCACTGTGTCGGGAAAAGGGTACTATTTGGGACCGAACCATTGTATCAGTAGTCTTTTTTTTATTTGTTTTCTCGATGGAGCCTTGTGTTTGTTTGTATAGTATGTGTGCCTTTCCAAATGGTGCCCTATTCCCTGCATAATGTAGTGCACTATGTAGGGAATAGGGTACCTTAGTGCACTACATTATACCAGAGCCCTATGTAGGGAATGGGGCCCTGGTCTAATGTAGTGCACTATGTAGGGAATAGGGTTCTGGTCTAATGTAGTGCACTATGTAGGGAATAGGGTACCATAGGGCTCTAGTATAATGTAGTGCACTATGTAGGGAATAGGGTACCATAGGGCTCTAGTATAATGTAGTGCACTATGTAGGGAATAGGGTACCATAGGGTACCATAGGGCTCTGGTATAATGTAGTGCACTATGTAGGGAATAGGGTACCATAGGGCTCTGGTCTGATGTAGTGCACTATGTAGGGAATAGGGCTCTGGTCTAAAGTAGTGCACTACATAGGGAATGGGGTTCTGTTCTAAAAGTAGTGCACTATGTAGGGAATAGGGTACCATAGGGCTCTGGTCTAATGTAGTGCACTATATAGGGAATAGGGCTCCATTTAGGATGTATCCTATGTCTGTTCTTTTCTGTTCTTTTGGCCAACGTCCAGTATCACCATATCACATATTCCCTGTTCCAAATCAACCCCTTGCACCAAACACTCTACGCCCTAAACCCTAGCCCCTAGACTAAATCAGCCCCTTGCACCAAACACTCTACGCCCTAAACCCTAGCCCCTAGACTAAATCAACCCCTTGCACCATACACTCTACGCCCTAAACCCTAGCCCCTAGACTAAATCAACCCCTTGCACCAAACACTCTACGCCCTAAACCCTAGCCCCTAGACTAAATCAGCCCCTTGCACCATACACTCTACGCCCTAAACCCTAGCCCCTAGACTAAATCAACCCCTTGCACCATACACTCTACGCCCTAAACCCTAGCCCCTAGACTAAATCAACCCCTTGCACCATACACTCTACGCCCTAAACCCTAGCCCCTAGACTAAAACATCCCCCTTGCACCATACACTCTACGCCCTAAACCCTAGCCCCTAGACTAAATCAACCCCTTGCACCATACACTCTACGCCCTAAACCTAGCCCCTAGACTAAAACATCCCCCTTGCACCATACACTCTACGCCCTAAACCCTAGCCCCTAGACTAAAACAGCCCCTTGCACCATACACTCCATACACTCACGCCCTAAACCCTAGCCCCTAGACTAAATCAGCCCCTTGCACCATACACTCCATACACTCTACGCCCTAAACCCTAGCCCCTAGACTAAATCAGCCCCTTGCACCATACACTCCATACACTCACGCCCTAAACCCTAGCCCCTAGACTAAATCAGCCCCTTGCACCATACACTCTACGCCCTAAACCCTAGCCCCTAGACTAAATCAGCCCCTTGCACCATACACTCCATACACTCACGCCCTAAACCCTAGCCCCTAGACTAAATCAGCCCCTTGCACCATACACTCTATACACTCTACGCCCTAAACCCTAGCCCCTAGACTAAATCAGCCCCTTGCACCATACACTCTACGCCCTAAACCCTAGCCCCTAGACTAAAACATCCCCCTTAGTTCTTACACCCTAAGAAGCCCCCAGCCCATAGTTAGACTCTATGCCATGGTTCTCCAACTGGTGGCACACGAGCTGAATTTGGCCCGCGGGTGAGTTTATTTGGCCCACCAATTTATATATATTTATATATATTTTATTTTTATTTTTTATTGTTGGATGTACGACTGTAAAAACACCAGCAAAACAGCTCCAAATTATTAACATTTTGGAAATGTGTTCCAAGATATTCCCGTAATAGATATTCCCGTAATAGATATTCCCATAATAGATATTCCCATAATAGATATTCCCGTAATAGATATTCCCGTAATAGATATTCCCGTAATAGATATTCCCATAATAGATATTCCCATAATAGATATTCCCATAATAGATATTCCCATAATAGATATTCCCGTAATAGATATTCCCATAATAGATATTCCCATAATAGATATTCCCATAATAGATATTCCCGTAATAGATATTCCCGTAATAGATATTCCCATAATAGATATTCCCGTAATAGATATTCCCGTAATAGATATTCCCGTAATAGATATTCCCGTAATAGATATTCCCGTAATAGATATTCCCGTAATAGATATTCCCGTAATAGATATTCCCGTAATAGATATTCCCGTAATAGATATTCCCGTAATAGATATTCCCGTAATAGATATTCCCATATAGATATTCCCATAATAGAGAGATACAGGTATGGGATCGTATGCAAAATGTAGGCAAGGTTTTAAATAATTATGTTTTAATCAAATATATCTGTTTGGGCTTCTTGCGGTCAATTTGCAAGTCTCCAAATAATTTGTAATCACGTTCCGTCTGAATCTAGTTAATGATCCCTGACCTTCTTACTGGGTCCACGTGAAGATATGAGAGGATTGGACAGCAGAACAAGATTTGTCAATTCTGTCTACATGTCTCATAGTCAAAATAACTTCCTTAAAAACTTTAAACTTCCCTAAAAACTACGGAAAATGTAGTCACCCACTTCCAGAAAAGCACAGATAAGCAGTTGACATGGAATAGTCCATTGTTCTGGCAGAGGGGTGGGAAGAGAGATGCCTTGATTTAACAGTATACCTTGTGTCCATGCCTTCAGCTATGGTGGTGATGAGGATGATTTACAAACCGAATAGAAAGGTTATGAAACGTCACAGAATCGTTTTGTAACTCAGACTGGCTTCATCTTGAAGACAAAAGTGCTTTCATATAATCAACAAACAAACATGTCAAATAGGTTAAATTAGACCAATTCTTGGCACCGAGATGCACCTATTTGACATGGCAAAATGACCTACAGTTTAATCATAATGATATCTTTGCCTCCACCCAAGGGTGTGTGACCCAAAATGACACCCTACTACCTATATAGTGCACTACTTTTGATGAGAGTCCTATGGGCCCTGGTCAAAAGTAGTGCACTGTAAAGGGAATAGGGGGCCATTTGGGACACTAGGCATCTTTCACATGCACCGTGTTCCCCTGTCTATCCCCTAACATAACATTGTTCCATAGAAACGGATCTAAGGTCCCCTTTGTTGATTGGTAGTCAGGATTGGGAAAAGGGGGGGAAACAGCCTCATCACGGTTGCTATGACAACTAGACGTTCCATTTAAATAAAAATAAAAAATGAACACAGCCTTCGTTCCAATTGGGACCCTATTCCCTATATAGTGCACTACTTTAGACCAGAGCCCTATTCCGTATATAGTGCACTACTTTAGACCAGAGCCCTATTCCCTATATAGTGCACTACTTTAGACCAGAGCCCTATTCCGTATATAGTGCACTACTTTAGACCAGAGCCCTATTCCGTATATAGTGCACTACTTTAGACCAGAGCCCTATTCCGTATTTAGTGAACTACTAGTGACCAGGGCCCTATTCCCTATATAGTGAACTACTAGTGACCAGAGCCCTATTCCCTATATAGTGAACTACTAGTGACCAGAGCCCTATTCCCTATATAGTGCACTACTTTAGACCAGGGCCCTATATAGTGCACTACTGTAGACCAGGGGCCTATTCCCTATATAGTGCACTACTTTAGACCAGGGCCCTATATAGTGCACTACTGTAGACCAGGGGCCTATTCCCTATATAGTGCACTACTTTAGACCAGGGCCCTATTCCCTATATAGTGCACTACTATAGACCAGGCCTCATGTCAAAAGTAGTGCCAGGAGAGAGACTTGAATGAGGATATGATCACGTCTCCCTACACCACGGAGTCTCTTCCGTAAGAATGACTTGAGACGAGCGTTTTCGGGCCATTTTGTTTTGTTTGTTTATTTTCTTTGTCATTCAGGCGACCATATTATTTACCAACCGTCCAACCAATGTAACCCCCCCTTTCACTTTTTTTTTAATGCTGTGAAAATGTTGAGATGGATCTTTTTGGCTGCTTGCTGTACATACTGTACTGTATTCATGTCTTTTTATAGAGACACCCAGCCTCCCAGAATGACCTTTCATTCTGTTTAACCATTGGAGGGGTGAATCTAAGAATCTTATGACAGTGGTTACCTTTGTCCTCTGTTCCGGAATCCCATTATGACGTCATTGATTTGAATCAATTAGAATGTTCAAACAGAATGTTCTGTTGACATTCCTTCAAAGGGTTCAAGGAATCCCTTTATGACGTCATTGATTTGAATCAATTAGAATGTTCAAACAGAATGTTCTGTTGACATTCCTTCAAAGGGTTCAAGGAATTCCATTCTACATTTACTTTTTTTTTACACAAATGACTGCAGTTAATCATTGAAAATCATCAATCAATCAAATGCATTTAGAATTAGAATACACCACACAGTTCTACTTCTGAAGCCACTAGAACTCCTCTGTTAGAAAACAACGTTACGTTTCTCACATACACATATATACACTTGTCGTGGCTCGGCTCCAACACGCCTGGTATCTTGACATGGGGAAAGAGAACTGTGAGTGTTCAGAGATCTGGCTGTTCCATGACATTCTATTCTAGAATTAGGAACGTTATACAGTGCAGGACATAGCTAGCTCTGGCTGTTGGCTTCTCGTTGTCTTTTTCTACATGCTATATTTCTTTGCTTCCAGACGCACCACGAAGCTCACCTCCACCTGTCAGTCAGTGTAGAAACACTCTTTGCCTCAAAAACCATGTAAATGATGTACTTCAAAACTTGTAAGCTCTTTTTATATCTCATTAGGCGCAGGCACGCACCCAGACACACACACACACACACTTGGACTGGGGGTAAAGGCTTGGCATCCATCCCTGTACAGCAGTAAGATATTTCATTTTGCGGCACTAAAGTGTGGAAACTGTCTGCTTCTCAAATGGCACCCTGTTCCCTACTGTATGTAGTGTACTACAAAAGAAGTGCACTACATAGGGCATAGCGGTTCATTTGGGACACGTGCAATAACTATAGGAAGTGTCTTTGAGCATAATGCAAATGACACCAAATCAAACTGGAAATGGTTTTGATTTAAAAATGTTTAAAAAAAAACGTTTTTTCAACTGACATAACTGGCATAAACCTTGATCTACAGTATGTGGAGGGCCAAGAGTTGTTCCTGACCATGTGACCTGGCCCGGGAAAAAACCTCTGAGCCCAACTTATAAAGCCTCTCTATGACCCACGATTCAATCCGATCGCTCTTTGTCCACAATGCACGTTTTTTTTAAAGTCAATGTTCACAGTAAAATGTCGTCTCGGTCAGAAATGACCTTTTTTTTTTTTAAATGGCGCATTGTCCAAATCCCCCGGAGTCTATAGGACGGGATTCAGTCCCATCTTCTAACTATAGGGCCCCTTGTTGTCCAAATCCCCCGGAGTCTATAGGACGGGATTCAGTCCCATCTTCTAACTATAGGGCCCCTTGTTGTCCAAATCCTGCGGAGTCTATAGGACGGGATTCAGTCCCATCTTCTAACTATAGGGCCCCTTGTTGTCCAAATCCTGCGGCGTCTATAGGACGGGATTCAGTCCCATCTTCTAACTATAGGGCCCCTTGTTGTCCAAATCCTGCGGCGTCTATAGGACGGGATTCAGTCCCATCTTCTAACTATAGGGCCCCTTGTTGTTCCTGGTCATGTGATCAGGATGGAGGAACTCCAGGCCTCACCCACACAGTATGTGCCAACCAGTCATAATTAGTCAGTGTCCTTTCTTTTCGACGTCTGAATGGACGGTCCCACGTTAGGCTGACAAGGAACCTAAATACAGCTCATTAAAAAAATAACATTTTTAATATTTTTTTTTTTTTACATGTTTTGAATGTCTGCACAAAGTGTATTTTTAATAAATGAAACAAAAATAAAAATCCAATTATTACTCAAGCATGTTATAGGTTGTTGCAGGTTCCTTGTCTGTAATTGAAATTTACCTTTCAGTGCCAACATATGACATGTATTTACAGGGGACAACGACACATTTGTTACCACAAGGTGACCAGACAAATTATATATATATTTTTTTTGTGGGGGGCTACGTCCCAAATTGACAACTTACTCCCTATATAGTGGCCTACTTGTGAACAGGGCCCATAAAGGCTCTGTTCAAAATGCCCTGGTCAAGAGTAGTGCACTATGTAGGGAATGAAAACGGGTGCCATTTGGGACAGAGCTCTTTTTTTAATGATCTTTATAATTATTATTTTTGTACAGTCGTGTTGCTCAACCACTGCAGTTCATGTAATTGTTGTACAAGTTGTATCACTGGGTGTTACTGTGTCATATCTTCTGACATTTGTAATTAGTCCTGAGAATACACTGCCGTTTTGGATAAAAAATAATAATAATAACACAAATCCTCCCCCCTGTGTCCCCGGATTGGTTTTTGGTCATTTGACAGAGGCTTTTTTTATCCAGAGTGACTTAGTTAGTGCTTTCACCTTAAGATAAGCTAGGTGAGACAAATGATTTATATCACAGTAATGCACTGTAGTCAGGAAGCAACTTTTCATTATACAAATATACACTAACAGTACAGAAGGATAAAGGAGGTGTCCCAGGTAGAACCCAACAGTAAAGCAGGATAAAGGAGGTGTCCCAGGTAGAACCCAACAGTAAAGCAGGATAAAGGAGGTGTCCCAGGTAGAACCCAACAGTAAAGCAGGATAAAGGAGGTGTCCCAGGTAGAACCCAACAGTAAAGCAGGATAAAGGAGGTGTCCCTAACTGAACGCAACAGTAAAGCAGGATAAAGGAGGTGTCCCTAACTGAACCCAACAGTACAGAAGGATAAAGGAGGTGTCCCAGGTAGAACCCAACAGTAAAGCAGGATAAAGGAGGTGTCCCAGGTAGAACCCAACAGTAAAGCAGGATAAAGGAGGTGTCCCAGGTAGAACCCAACAGTAAAGCAGGATAAAGGAGGTGTCCCTAACTGAACGCAACAGTAAAGCAGGATAAAGGAGGTGTCCCTAACTGAACCCAACAGTAAAACAGGATAAAGGAGGTGTCCCAGGTATAACCCAACAGTGCAGAAGGATAAAGGAGGTATCCCAGGTAGAACCCAACAGTAAAGCAGGATAAAGGAGGTGTCCCTAACTGAACCCAACAGTAAAGCAGGATAAAGGTGTCCCAGGTAGAACCCAACAGTAAAGCAGGATAAAGGAGGTGTCCCAGGTAGAACCCAACAGTAAAGCAGGATAAAGGAGGTGTCCTAGGTAGAACCCAACAGTAAAGCAGGATAAAGGAGGTGTCCCAGGTAGAACCCAACAGTAAAGCAGGATAAAGGAGGTGTCCCAGGTATTACCCAACAGTAAAGCAGGATAAAGGAGGTGTCCCAGATGGAACCCAACAGTAAAGCAGAATAAAGGAAGTGTCCCTAACTGAACCCAACAGTAAAGCAGGATAAAGGAGGTGTCCCAGGTAGAACCCAACAGTAAAGCAGGATAAAGGAGGTGTCCCTAACTGAACCCAACAGTAAAGCAGGATAAAGGAGGTGTCCCAGGTAGAACCCAACAGTAAAGCAGGATAAAGGAGGTGTCCTAGGTAGAACCCAACAGTAAAGCAGGATAAAGGAGGTGTCCCAGGTATAATCCAACAGTAAAGCAGGATAAAAGAGGTGTCACAGGTAGAACCCAACAGTAAAGCAGGATAAAGGAGGTGTCCCAGGTAGAACCCAACAGTAAAGCAGGATAAAGGAGGTGTCCCAGGTAGAACCCAACAGTAAAGCAGGATAAAGGAGGTGTCCCAGGTAGAACCCAACAGTAAAGCAGGATAAAGGAGGTGTCCCTAACTGAACGCAACAGTAAAGCAGGATAAAGGAGGTGTCCCTAACTGAACCCAACAGTAAAGCAGGATAAAGGAGGTGTCCCAGGTAGGACCCAACAGTAAAGCAGGATAAAGGAGGTGTCCCAGGTAGAACCCAACAGTGCAGAAGGATAAAGGAGGTATCCCAGGTAGAACCCAACAGTAAAGCAGGATAAAGGAGGTGTCCCTAACTGAACCCAACAGTTAAGCAGGATAAAGGAGGTGTCCCAGGTAGAACCCAACAGTAAAGCAGGATAAAGGAGGTGTCCCAGGTAGAACCCAACAGTAAAGCAGGATAAAGGAGGTGTCCTAGGTAGAACCCAACAGTAAAGCAGGATAAAGGAGGTGTCCCAGGTATAACCCAACAGTAAAGCAGGATAAAGGAGGTGTCCCAGGTAGAACCCAACAGTAAAGCAGGATAAAGGAGGTGTCCCAGGTATTACCCAACAGTAAAGCAGGATAAAGGAGGTGTCCCAGATGGAACCCAACAGTAAAGCAGAATAAAGGAAGTGTCCCTAACTGAACCCAACAGTAAAGCAGGATAAAGGAGGTGTCCCAGGTAGAACCCAACAGTAAAGCAGGATAAAGGAGGTGTCCCTAACTGAACCCAACAGTAAAGCAGGATAAAGGAGGTGTCCCAGGTAGAACCCAACAGTAAAGCAGGATAAAGGAGGTGTCCTAGGTAGAACCCAACAGTAAAGCAGGATAAAGGAGGTGTCCCAGGTAGAACCCAACAGTAAAGCAGGATAAAGGAGGTGTCCCAGATGGAACCCAACAGTAAAGCAGGATAAAGGAGGTGTCCCAGGTAGAACCCAACAGTAAAGCAGGATAAAGGAGGTGTCCCAGGTAGAACCCAACAGTAAAGCAGGATAAAGGAGGTGTCCCAGGTAGAACCCAACAGTAAAGCAGGATAAAGGAGGTGTCCCAGGTAGAACCCAACAGTAAAGCAGGATAAAGGAGGTGTCCCTAACTGAACCCAACAGTAAAGCAGGATAAAGGAGGTGTCCCTAACTGAACACAACAGTAAAGCAGGATAAAGGAGGTGTCCCAGGTAGAACCCAACAGTAAAGCAGGATAAAGGAGGTGTCCCTAACTGAACCCAACAGTAAAGCAGGATAAAGGAGGTGTCCCTAACTGAACACAACAGTAAAGCAGGATAAAGGAGGTGTCCCAGGTAGAACCCAAAAGTAAAGCAGGATAAAGGAGGTCTCCCAGATGGAACCCAACAGTAAAGCAGGATAAAGGAGGTGTCCCAGGTAGAACCCAACAGTAAAGCAAGATAAAGGAGGTGTCCTTAACTGAACCCAACAGTAAAGCAGGATAAAGGAGGTGTCCCAGGTATAACCCAACAGTAAAGCAGGATAAAGTAGGTGTCCCTTACTGAACCCAACAGTAAAGCAGGATAAAGGAGGTGTCCCAGGTAGAACCCAACAGTAAAGCAGGATAAAGGAGGTGTCCCAGGTATAACCCAACAGTAAAGCAGGATAAAGGAGGTGTCCCAGGTATAACCCAACAGTAAAGCAGGATAAAGCCTTAACCCCTCCATACTGTAGTGGACTACTTTTAACCAGAGTGCTATGGATCCTAGTCCAAAGTGGTGCACTACACAGGGAATAGACTGCAATTTGGGACAGAAAGAAAGCACATATACAGGTGTAGCCTACATGTCAGATAGTGATTGAGTGTTGTCGTTTCCTACAGGTACTACATTTCTGGGTGTGTGAGGCAGTCATTGGAAGAAAACACATTTATTTAATTGGTACGTTTTTCTAGTCTACCTGTTCTATTGAAATGTTGATATCACACTAATAAGTGCGCGTGCTGAAATACACTGCAATGTGACTGCAGGGGCTAATGTTTTCAATACGCACTACCTCATCCACATCTCCCCAGAGCCCTAATCACATGATGATTCTGCCAAGATCGCTCACTTGGAAGGAAACTTCCGTTTTTTTCCCCGACTCAACAGTCGGGATTACCGTTGAAAGGCATAGAACGTAAACGGTGCAGATGATATACCGTTTTGATATCACGGAATATCGCCTCGTCGTGCAGGATTTCAGCACTCGTGACGCTCAAAAAAAAAAAAAAAAAAAAAAAAAAAAAAAAAAGCTGTTACCCATCCACCCAATCACGGCTGACAACGGCCCGAGCCTCGTCCTTATTGGTGCCTCCACCCAATCACGACTGACAACGGCCCGAGCCTCGTCCTTATTGGTGCCTCCACCCAATCACAACTGACGACGGCCCGAGCCTCGTCCTTATTGGTGCTCGCTCTTCCTCTGATTGGCTACCGGTGCAGCGTTGGCCCAACCCTTCCCCACCAACTGTCACAGGAGCTCCCACTTCCTTGTGATTCTGTCCGGGCGCATCGAAGATGGCTTTGAGTATGGATGGTAGTGGCTACATCAACCAACGTCCTATTCATTTACCGAGGCTATTGTAAAGAAATAAAAGATTATCTTGCGTCGATAAGTGAAGTCGGAGAGGCGGCAGTAAAGTAGTCGCGAGTAGTGTTCATACGCTCGTCGTACTACGGACGGTTCGCTTCCCGGCGCGTGTTTTTGATGTTGTTTTTTTGTTGCTCCCCCCTGGTTGATTCCGATAGCTAGCTAACTGACACTTAAACGACAATTGTGTAAATATTAGCCACAGCTAAGCTAACCACTGCTGGTTAAAAAATGGCCACCATGGATAAATTAATGAAGGCCTTTGAATCTCTCAAGTCTTTCCAACAACAACAGGGACCGCCGACGGCCGAGGAGACGGCTCAAAAACAGTACGTCCGTGTTTGTTTATGGTCATTGTGTTGAGACACTGCTAGCGATGAGTTAAGCTTACATTACATACACAGTAGTTGGCTGGTTAGCTAGCTAGTTAGCGAAGCTATTCGCAGGTTATTGCGAGTTAGCGATGCTAACCTTATAGCTAGCTAGCTGTCACCGTCCAGTCCAGGCGACCCTGTCACAACACACACAGCAACACACAGTTTTACACCCCACGTCTATTTGATAGCTGGCGCTTGTAAACAAATACCAGGGTGGACTAAATATTACGATATCATTTCACTAAAGTAAAATCTTGAAAAAAAAAAAATCTAATCAAGTTTAATTTCTATTTTCTCATATACATTGTGCAGATTGACTGATTTAGTTTCCACCCCCCACAATCATTCGTTGCTTGTTGTCTAATATACATTATATTATTATAATTATATGTATAATTGATTTCAATACATTTCTTTTATCAAATCAACATAATGACATTTCTGTTTGTCACATGCTTGGTAAACAACAGGTGTAGACTAACAGTGACATGCTTACTGACAGGCCCTTCCCAACAATGCAGAGAGAGAGAAATACTAACAGGAGGAATACAGTGCCTCGAGAAAGTATTCACACCCCTTGACTTTTTCCACGTTTTGTTGTGTTACAAAGTGGGATGAAAATGTTTTCAATTATATTTTTTTGACAACAATCCACACAAATTATTGTAATGTCAAAGTGGAAGAGAATTTGAACTTTTTCTGTGAAAAATAAATGAAAGACCTCCTGAGATGTTTGAATCACATTTTGGCAGCCATTACAGCTGTGAGTCTCTAAGAGATTTACACACCTGGATTGTACAATATGTGCACATTATTGTTAAGAAATGCATTCACGCTTTGTCAAGTTGTTTGTTGATCATTGCTAGACAGCCATTTTCAAGTCTTGACATAGATTTTGAAGCTGATTTTAGGTCAACTGTAACTAGGCCACGCAGGAAGATTCAACGTCTTCTTGGTAAGCAAGGTCATTGTCCTGCTGAAAGCAAACTGAACCAGGTTCTCCTCTAGGATTCTTGCCTGTGCTTCGATCTATTCCATTTATTTTTATCCTAAAAGAAACTACCTAGTCCTTGCCGATGACAAGCATACCCATAACATGAGTCAGCCACCACCATGCTTGAAAATATGAAGAGTGGTACTCAGTGATGATGTTGGATTTGCCCCAAACATAATGTATTGTATTCAGGACATAAATGTAATTGCTTTGCCACATTTTTTTTGCAGTTTTACTTTAGTGCCTTGTTGCAAACAGGATGCATTATTTTGAATATTCTTTTATTCTGTACAAGCTTCCTTCTTTTTCCCTCTGTCACTTAGTTTAGTATTGCGGCGTAACTACAATGTTGTTGATCCATCCTCCGTTTTCTCCCGTCACAGCCATTAAACTCTGTAACTATTTTACAGTCCCCATTGGCCTCATGGTGAAATCCCTGAGCGGTTTCCTTCCTCTCCGGCAACTGAGTTAGTAGTGACTGACTGTAGTGACTGTATCTTTGTAGTGACTGGGTGTATTGATACACCATCCAAAGGGTAATGAATATCTTCACCATGTTCAAAGGGATATTTTCTACCAATAGGCGCCTTCTTTTTGAATATCCCTCCGAGCACTGGAAAACCTCCCTGGAAAACCTCCCTGGTCTTTGTAGTTGAAACTGTGTTTGAAATTCACTGCTCGACCGAGGGACCTTACAGATAATTGTATGTGTTGGGTACAGAGACGAGGTAGTCATTCAAAAATCATGTTCAACACTATTATTGCACACAGAGTGAGTCCATGCAACTTATTATGTGACTTGTTCAGCACATTTTTACTCCTGAACTGATTTAGGCATCACCATAACAGAAGGGTGGGAATACTTATTGACTCAAGACATTTCAGCTTTCAATTGGAATTCATTTGTAAAAAAAGAAAAAGTCTTAAAACATAATTCCACTTTGACATTATAGATTATTGTGTGTAGGACAGTGACACAATCAAATCGCAGTTGAATCCGTTTTAAATTCAGGCTGTAACAACAAAAGGTGGATGAAAGTCCAGGGGTGTGAATTCTTTCTGAAAGCCCTGTACATATACAGGTAGAGAGAAAGTGACCAGGCAACAGGGTAGATCATCAACAGTAGCAGCAGCGTATGTGATGAGTCAATGCAGATAGTCCGGCTGTTAGTTAACAGTTTAATGCAGATAGTCCGGCTGTTAGTTAACAATTTAATGCAGATAGTCCGGCTGTTAGTTAACAGTTTAATGCAGATAGTCCGGCTAGCTGTTAGTTAACAGTTTAATGCAGATAGTCCGGCTAGCTGTTAGTTAACAGTTTAATGCAGATAGTCCTGCTAGCTGTTAGTTAACAATTTAATGCAGATAGTCCGGCTAGCTGTTAGTTAACAGTTTAATGCAGATAGTCCGGCTAGCTGTTAGTTAACAGTTTTATGCAGATAGTCCGGCTAGCTATTAGTTAACAGTTTAATGCAGATAGTCCGGCTAGCTGTTAGTTAACAGTCTAATGCAGATAGTCCGGCTAGCTGTTAGTTAACAGTCTAATGCAGATAGTCCGGCTAGCTGTTAGTTAACAGTCTAATGCAGATAGTCCGGCTAGCTGTTAGTTAACAGTCTAATGCAGATAGTCCAGCTAGCTGTTAGTTAACAGTTTAATGCAGATAGTCCGGCTAGCTGTTAGTTAACAGTCTAATGCAGATAGTCCTGCTAGCTGTTAGTTAACAGTTTAATGCAGATAGTCCGGCTAGCTGTTAGTTAACAGTTTAATGCAGATAGTCCGGCTAGCTGTTAGTTAACAGTTTAATGAACCATTTAACAGTCTAGATGTAGGTTGTACAGGCATGTACAAGTGACCTTGTAATCAGTCTTACCTTTAGCAATAGACTGGCATCTCACACACACACACACACACACACACACACACATTCCCCATTGTTGTTCCACTTCGTTAGGCAAGGTAATGCTACCAGTCTTTCTTATTTTTGCATGTGCTCTTAATTAACCCTTTGTTACCTGATTTCTCTCTCACACACACACACACACACGATTGCTCTTTCTCTCCCCCTCTCCCTCTCTCTCTGTAGGAAGAAAGAGCTGGCCACCACCAAAAAGGACAGAGTGGCCCACTGCCTGACCATATGTGAGAACATCATAGCCCAGTCTCTGAGGTAAGCCCGCCCGCCGCCACTGATCTGGGATCAGCGTTACCCACGGCCAGTACCGTTATGAACCCATAGGGACTTCATTCATAAAACTGACCCGAGATTACTGTTTATAAGTCATTTGAATACATTACATGTACACACAGGCACACTTACATACTCAGACACACACACACACACACACACACACACACACACACACACACACACACACACACACACTTGGATGTTCCAGATTAGCTCCACTGTTATTGGTAATCAGATTTGGTATTCCTGGCCAGATGAGGTTTACAGATAATTATATATGCATCCCAAATGGGACCCTTTCCCACTACTCTTCATAGGGCTCTGGTCTAAAGTAGTGCACTATATATAGGGAATAGGGTGCCATAGGGCTCTGGTCTATAGTAGTACACTATATAGGGAATAGGGTTCTGGTCTATAGTAGTACACTATATAGGGAATAGGGTGCAATAGGGCTCTGGTCTAAAGTAGTGCACTATATAGGGAATAGGGCTCTGGTCTAAAGTAGTGCACTACATAGGGAATAGGGTTCCATATTAGGCTATTAGTTGAGCGACAACCAATGTAATTTGCTAGGGTTATTTTTTTAAATCAAATGTGCTCTTGTTGAAAAGGGTGTTTTACCAGAATGAAAGTAGCCAAATCAACCACTGTAAACACAACTGTCATCTGGCTATGTTGATCAGGGATACAGTATATTTATGGTTGTATGTTGATCAGGGATACAGTATATTTATGGTTGTATGTTGATCAGGGATACAGTATATTTATGGTTGTATGTTGATCAGGGTTTAGGATACAGTATTTATGGTTACATGTTGATCAGGGTTTAGGATACAGTATATTTATGGTTACATGTTGATCAGGGATACAGTATATTTATGGTTACATGTTGATCAGGGATACAGTATATTTATGGTTATATGTTGATCAGGGATACAGTATATTTATGGTTACATGTTGATCAGGGATACAGTATATTTATGGTTACATGTTGATCAGGGATACAGTATATTTATGGTTATATGTTGATCAGGGATACAGTATATTTATGGTTACATGTTGATCAGGGTTTAGGATACAGTATATTTATGGTTACATGTTGATCAGGGTTTAGGATACAGTATATTTATGGTTACATGTTGATCAGGGTTTAGGATACAGTATATTTATGGTTAAATGTTGATCAGGGATACAGTATATTTATGGTTATATGTTGATCAGGGTTTAGGATACTGTATATTTATGGTTATATGTTGATCAGGGTTGAGGATACTGTATATTTATGGTTACATGTTGATCAGGGTTTAGGATACTGTATATTTATGGTTATGTTGATCAGGGTTTAGGATACAGTATATTTATGGTTGTATGTTGATCAGGGATACAGTATATTTATGGTTATATGTTGATCAGGGATACAGTATATTTATGGTTACATGTTGATCAGGGATACAGTATATTTATGGTTACATGTTGATCAGGGATACAGTATATTTATGGTTATATGTTGATCAGGGTTTAGGATACAGTATATTTATGGTTATATGTTGATCAGGGATACAGTATATTTATGGTTATATGTTGATCAGGGTTTAGGATACAGTATATTTATGGTTACATGTTGATCAGGGATACAGTATATTTATGGTTATATGTTGATCAGGGTTTAGGATACAGTATATTTATGGTTATATGTTGATCAGGGATACAGTATATTTATGGTTAAATGTTGATCAGGGATACAGTATATTTATGGTTATATGTTGATCAGGGTTTAGGATACTGTATATTTATGGTTATATGTTGATCAGGGTTTAGGATACTGTATATTTATGGTTATATGTTGATCAGGGTTTAGGATACTGTATATTTATGATTACATGTTGATCAGGGTTTAGGATACTGTATATTTATGGTTATGTTGATCAGGGTTTAGGATACAGTATATTTATGGTTGTATGTTGATCAGGGATACAGTATATTTATGGTTATATGTTGATCAGGGATACAGTATATTTATGGTTACATGTTGATCAGGGATACAGTATATTTATGGTTACATGTTGATCAGGGATACAGTATATTTATGGTTATATGTTGATCAGGGTTTAGGATACAGTATATTTATGGTTATATGTTGATCAGGGATACAGTATATTTATGGTTATATGTTGATCAGGGATACAGTATATTTATGGTTACATGTTGATCAGGGATACAGTATATTTATGGTTATATGTTGATCAGGGATACAGTATATTTATGGTTACATGTTGATCAGGGATACAGTATATTTATGGTTATATGTTGATCAGGGTTTAGGATACAGTATATTTATGGTTATATGTTGATCAGGGATACAGTATATTTATGGTTATATGTTGATCAGGGATACAGTATATTTATGGTTACATGTTGATCAGGGATACAGTATATTTATGGTTATATGTTGATCAGGGATACAGTATATTTATGGTTACATGTTGATCAGGGATACAGTATATTTATGGTTATATGTTGATCAGGGTTTAGGATACAGTATATTTATGGTTACATGTTGATCAGGGATACAGTATATTTATGGTTACATGTTGATCAGGGATACAGTATATTTATGGTTACATGTTGATCAGGGATACAGTATATTTATGATTACATGTTGATCAGGGTTTAGGATACTGTATATTTATGGTTATGTTGATCAGGGTTTAGGATACAGTATATTTATGGTTGTATGTTGATCAGGGATACAGTATATTTATGGTTATATGTTGATCAGGGATACAGTATATTTATGGTTACATGTTGATCAGGGATACAGTATATTTATGGTTACATGTTGATCAGGGATACAGTATATTTATGGTTATATGTTGATCAGGGTTTAGGATACAGTATATTTATGGTTATATGTTGATCAGGGATACAGTATATTTATGGTTATATGTTGATCAGGGATACAGTATATTTATGGTTACATGTTGATCAGGGATACAGTATATTTATGGTTATATGTTGATCAGGGATACAGTATATTTATGGTTACATGTTGATCAGGGATACAGTATATTTATGGTTATATGTTGATCAGGGTTTAGGATACAGTATATTTATGGTTATATGTTGATCAGGGATACAGTATATTTATGGTTATATGTTGATCAGGGATACAGTATATTTATGGTTACATGTTGATCAGGGATACAGTATATTTATGGTTATATGTTGATCAGGGATACAGTATATTTATGGTTACATGTTGATCAGGGATACAGTATATTTATGGTTATATGTTGATCAGGGTTTAGGATACAGTATATTTATGGTTACATGTTGATCAGGGATACAGTATATTTATGGTTACATGTTGATCAGGGATACAGTATATTTATGGTTACATGTTGATCAGGGATACAGTATATTTATTGTTATATGTTGATCAGGGTTTAGGATACACTATATTTATGGTTACATGTTGATCAGGGTTTAGGATACAGTATATTTATGGTTATATGTTGATCAGGGATACAGTGTATTTATGGTTATATGTTGATCAGGGTTTAGGATACTGTATATTTATGGTTACATGTTGATCAGGGATACAGTATATTTATGGTTATATGTTGATCAGGGATACAGTATATTTATGGTTACATGTTGATCAGGGATACAGTATATTTATGGTTATATGTTGATCAGGGTTTAGGATACAGTATATTTATGGTTACATGTTGATCAGGGATACAGTATATTTATGGTTACATGTTGATCAGGGATACAGTATATTTATGGTTACATGTTGATCAGGGATACAGTATATTTATTGTTATATGTTGATCAGGGTTTAGGATACACTATATTTATGGTTACATGTTGATCAGGGTTTAGGATACAGTATATTTATGGTTATATGTTGATCAGGGATACAGTGTATTTATGGTTATATGTTGATCAGGGTTTAGGATACTGTATATTTATGGTTACATGTTGATCAGGGTTTAGGATACTGTATATTTATGGTTATATGTTGATCAGGGTTTAGGATACTGTATATTTATGGTTACATGTTGATCAGGGTTTAGGATACTGTATATTTATGGTTATATGTTGATCAGGGTTTAGGATACAGTATATTTATGGTTGTATGTTGATCAGGGTTTAGGCTACTGTATATTTATGGTTATATGTTGATCAGGGTTTAGGATACAGTATATTTATGGTTACATGTTGATCAGGGATACAGTATATTTATGGTTATATGTTGATCAGGGTTTAGGATACAGTATATTTATGGTTATATGTTGATCAGGGATACTGTATATTTATGGTTATATGTTGATCAGGGATACAGTATATTTATGGTTATATGTTGATCAGGGATACAGTATATTTATGGTTATATGTTGATCAGGGATACAGTATATTTATGGTTACATGTTGATCAGGGATACAGTATATTTATGGTTACATGTTGATCAGGGATACAGTATATTTATGGTTACATGTTGATCAGGGTTTAGGATACAGTATATTTATGGTTACATGTTGATCAGGGATACAGTATATTTATGGTTACATGTTGATCAGGGATACAGTATATTTATGGTTGTATGTTGATCAGGGATACAGTATATTTATGGTTACATGTTGATCAGGGATACAGTATATTTATGGTTATATGTTGATCAGGGATACAGTATATTTATGGTTACATGTTGATCAGGGTTTAGGATACAGTATATTTATGGTTATATGTTGATCAGGGATACAGTATATTTATGGTTACATGTTGATCAGGGATACAGTATATTTATGGTTACATGTTGATCAGGGTTTAGGATACAGTATATTTATGGTTATATGTTGATCAGGGATACAGTATATTTATGGTTATATGTTGATCAGGGATACAGTATATTTATGGTTATATGTTGATCAGGGATACAGTATATTTATGGGTATATGTTGATCAGGGTTTAGGATACAGTATATTTATGGTTATATGTTGATCAGGGATACAGTATATTTATGGTTATATGTTGATCAGGGATACAGTATATGTATGGTTACATGTTGATCAGGGATACAGTATCTTTATGGTTACATGTTGATCAGGGATACAGTATATTTATGGTTACATGTTGATCAGGGTTTAGGATACAGTATATTTATGGTTATATGTTGATCAGGGTTTAGGATACAGTATATTTATGGTTATATGTTGATCAGGGATACAGTATATTTATGGTTACATGTTGATCAGGGTTTAGGATACAGTATATTTATGGTTACATGTTGATCAGGGTTTAGGATACAGTATATTTATGGTTATATGTTGATCAGGGATACAGTATATTTATGGTTACATGTTGATCAGGGATACAGTATATTTATGGTTACATGTTGATCAGGGATACAGTATATTTATGGTTACATGTTGATCAGGGATACAGTATATTTATGGTTACATGTTGATCAGGGATACAGTATATTTATGGTTATATGTTGATCAGGGATACAGTATATTTATGGTTACATGTTGATCAGGGTTTAGGATACAGTATATTTATGGTTAAATGTTGATCAGGGATACAGTATATTTATGGTTATATGTTGATCAGGGTTTAGGATACAGTATATTTATGGTTACATGTTGATCAGGGATACAGTATATTTATGGTTATATGTTGATCAGGGTTTAGGATACAGTATATTAATGGTTACATGTTGATCAGGGTTTAGGATACAGTATATTTATGGTTACATGTTGATCAGGGATACAGTATATTTATGGTTATATGTTGATCAGGGATACAGTATATTTATGGTTACATGTTGATCAGGGTTTAGGATACAGTATAATTATGGTTATATGTTGATCAGGGATACAGTATATTTATGGTTACATGTTGATCAGGGATACAGTATATTTATGGTTATATGTTGATCAGGGTTTAGGATACAGTATATTTATGGTTACATGTTGATCAGGGATACATTATATTTATGGTTACATGTTGATCAGGGTTTAGGATACAGTATATTTATGGGTATATGTTGATCAGGGTTTAGGATACAGTATATTTATGGTTACATGTTGATCAGGGATACAGTATATTTATGGTTACATGTTGATCAGGGATACAGTATATTTATGGTTACATGTTGATCAAGGATACAGTATATTTATGGTTAAATGTTGATCAGGGATACAGTATATATATGGTTATATGTTGATCAGGGTTTAGGATACAGTATATTTATGGTTATATGTTCATCAGGGATACAGTATATTTAGGGTTACATGTTGATCAGGGATACATTATATTTATGGTTACATGTTGATCAGGGTTTAGGATACAGTATATTTATGGTTGTATGTTGATCAGGGATACAGTATATTTATGGTTACATGTTGATCAAGGATACAGTATATTTATGGTTAAATGTTGATCAGGGATACAGTATATTTATGGTTACATGTTGATCAGGGATACAGTATATTTATGGTTACATGTTGATCAGGGATACAGTATATTTATGGTTACATGTTGATCAGGGATACAGAATATTTATGGTTATATGCTGATCAGGGTTTAGGATACAGTATATTTATGGTTACATGTTGATCAGGGATACAGTATATTTATGGTTACATGTTGATCAGGGATACAGTATATTTATGGTTATATGTTGATCAGGGTTTAGGATACAGTATATTTATGGTTACATGTTGATCAGGGTTTAGGATACAGTATATTTATGGTTATATGTTGATCAGGGTTTAGGATACAGTATATTTATGGTTACATGTTGATCAGGGATACAGTATATTTATGGTTACATGTTGATCAGGGTTTAGGATACAGTATATTTATGGTTACATGTTGATCAGGGTTTAGGATACAGTATATTTATGGTTATATGTTGATCAGGGTTTAGGATACAGTATATTTATGGGTATATGTTGATCAGGGTTTAGGATACAGTATATTTATGGTTATATGTTGATCAGGGTTTAGGATACAGTATATTTATGGGTATATGTTGATCAGGGTTTAGGATACAGTATATTTATGGTTACATGTTGATCAGGGATACAGTATATTTATGGTTACATGTTGATCAGGGATACAGTATATTTATGGTTATATGTTGATCAGGGATACAGTATATTTATGGTTACATGTTGATCAGGGATACAGTATATTTATGGTTATATGTTGATCAGGGTTTAGGATACAGTATATTTATGGTTACATGTTGATCAGGGTTTAGGATACAGTATATTTATGGTTATATGTTGATCAGGGTTTAGGATACAGTATATTTATGGTTACATGTTGATCAGGGATACAGTATATTTATGGTTACATGTTGATCAGGGTTTAGGATACAGTATATTTATGGTTACATGTTGATCAGGGTTTAGGATACAGTATATTTATGGTTATATGTTGATCAGGGTTTAGGATACAGTATATTTATGGGTATATGTTGATCAGGGTTTAGGATACAGTATATTTATGGTTATATGTTGATCAGGGTTTAGGATACAGTATATTTCTGGTTATATGTTGATCAGGGTTTAGGATACAGTATATTTATGGTTACATGTTGATCAGGGTTTAGGATACAGTATATTTATGGTTACATGTTGATCAGGGTTTAGGATACAGTATATTTATGGTTATATGTTGATCAGGGATACAGTATATTTATGGTTATATGTTGATCAGGGTTTAGGATACAGTATAATTATGGTTATATGTTGATCAGGGATACAGTATATTTATGGTTACATGTTGATCAGGGTTTAGGATACAGTATATTTATGGTTATATGTTGATCAGGGTTTAGGATACAGTATATTTATGGTTACATGTTGATCAGGGTTTAGGATACAGTATATTTATGGTTACATGTTGATCAGGGTTTAGGATACAGTATATTTATGGTTACATGTTGATCAGGGATACAGTATATTTATGGTTATATGTTGATCAGGGATACAGTATATTTATGGTTATATGTTGATCAGGGATACAGTATATTTATGGTTATATGTTGATCAGGGTTTAGGATACAGTATATTTATGGTTATATGTTGATCAGGGTTTAGGATACAGTATATTTATGGTTATATGTTGATCAGGGATACAGTATATTTATGGTTATATGTTGATCAGGGTTTAGGATACATCATCCAATCAATTTATAACATTTTTGACATGCGTTTTTCTGGATTTTTGTTGTTGTTATTCTGTCTCTCACTGTTCAAATAAACCTTCCATTAAAATTCTAGACGGATCATTTCTTTGTCAGTGGGAAAACGTACAAAATCAGCAGGGGATGAAATACTCACTGTATATAGAGGCTTTTTAAAGAGCTGCTCATCCCTGTACGGTACTGAGAGATGCTCATCCCTGTACGGTACTGAGAGATGCTCATCCCTGTACGGTACTGAGAGGTGCTCATCCCTGTACGGTACTGAGAGGTGCTCATCCCTGTACGGTACTGAGAGGTGCTCATCCCTGTACGGTACTGAGAGGTGCTCATCCCTGTACGGTACTGAGAGGTGCTCATCCCTGTACGGTACTGAGAGGTGCTCATCCCTGTACGGTACTGAGAGGTGCTCATCCCTGTACGGTACTGAGAGGTGCTCATCCCTGTACGGTACTGAGAGGTGCTCATCCCTGTACGGTACTGAGAGGTGCTCATCCCTGTACGGTACTGAGAGGTGCTCATCCCTGTACGGTACTGAGAGGTGCTCATCCCTGTACGGTACTGAGAGGTGCTCATCCCTGTACGGTACTGAGAGGTGCTCATCCCTGTACGGCACTGAGAGGTGCTCATCCCTGTACGGCACTGAGAGGTGCTCATCCCTGTACGGCACTGAGAGGTGCTCATCCCTGTACGGCACTGAGAGGTGCTCATCCCTGTACGGCACTGAGAGGTGCTCATCCCTGTACGGCACTGAGAGGTGCTCATCCCTGTACGGCACTGAGAGGTGCTCATCCCTGTACGGTACTGAGAGGTGCTCATCCCTGTACGGTACTGAGAGGTGCTCATCCCTGTACGGTACTGAGAGGTGCTCATCCCTGTACGGTACTGAGAGGTGCTCATCCCTGTACGGTACTGAGAGGTGCTCATCCCTGTACGGTACTGAGAGGTGCTCATCCCTGTACGGTACTGAGAGTTGCTCATCCCTGTACGGTACTGAGAGGTGCTCATCCCTGTGCGGTACTGAGAGGTGCTCATCCCTGTGCGGTACTGAGAGGTGCTCATCCCTGTGCGGTACTGAGAGGTGCTCATCCCTGTACGGTACTGAGAGGTGCTCATCCCTGTACGGTACTGAGAGGTGCTCATCCCTGTACGGTACTGAGAGGTGATCAACCCTGTACGGCACTGAGAGGTGCTCATCCCTGTACGGCACTGAGAGGTGCTCATCCCTGTACGGCACTGAGAGGTGCTCATCCCTGTACGGCACTGAGAGGTGCTCATCCCTGTACGGCACTGAGAGGTGCTCATCCCTGTACGGCACTGAGAGGTGCTCATCCCTGTACGGCACTGAGAGGTGCTCATCCCTGTACGGCACTGAGAGGTGCTCATCCCTGTACGGTACTGAGAGGTGCTCATCCCTGTACGGTACTGAGAGGTGCTCATCCCTGTACACATACCATATTGGCTGTAGACCAGTATAGTTCTGTTTCTGAAACCATATATCATATTGGCTGTAGACCAGTATAGTTCTGTTTCTGAAACCACATATATCATATTGGCTGTAGACCAGTATAGTTCTGTTGGCTCTGTTTCTGAAACCATATATCATATTGGCTGTAGACCAGTATAGTTCTGTTGGTTCTGTTTCTGAAACCACATATATCATATTGGCTGTAGACCAGTATAGTTCTGTTGGCTCTGTTTCTGAAACCATATATCATATTGGCTGTAGACCAGTATAGTTCTGTTGGTTCTGTTTCTGAAACCACATATATCATATTGGCTGTAGACCAGTATAGTTCTGTTGGCTCTGTTTCTGAAACCATATATCATATTGGCTGTAGACCAGTATAGTTCTGTTGGCTCTGTTTCTGAAACCACATATCATATTGGCTGTAGACTTGTAGACCAGTATGGTTCTGTTTCTGAAACCACATATATCATATTGGCTGTAGACCAGTATAGTTCTGTTGGCTCTGTTTCTGAAACCACATATATCATATTGGCTGTAGACCAGTATAGTTCTGTTGGCTCTGTTTCTGAAACCACATATCATATTGGCTGTAGACTTGTAGACCAGTATGGTTCTGTTTCTGAAACCACATATATCATATTGGCTGTAGACCAGTATAGTTCTGTTGGCTCTGTTTCTGAAACCACATATATCATATTGGCTGTAGACCAGTATCGTCAGTGATTTCCATCTCAGTCCAGAAGCACCTTTCAGCAGATTCGTCATCATCCGGCTCTTCTGGTTGTCAGGGATACGGCTTCTTTTCAACCTAGCTTTCTTGTTCCTCTTGGAAACCTGGATGTGGGATCTCGGGCTTAGGCGTTCCTCTTACGCCTGCTACGTTAGATTAGTTCAGAGGTCATGAACTAGAGACATTACACATCAAAGGGTGTGTGTGGGGGGGGGGGGGGGTTAGAACGAGTTTTGTGTGGAGGGGGGATATCAGAATGGGAGGGGGGTATCAGAATGAGGTGTGTGTGGAGGGGAGGTTATCAGAATGAGGTGTGTGAGGGGGGGTATCAGAATGAGGTGTGTGTGGAGGGGGGTATCAGAATGAGGTGTGTGTGGAGGGGGGGGTATCAGAATGAGGTGTGTGTGGAGGGGGGGTATCAGAATGAGGTGTGTGTGGAGGGGGGGGTATCAGAATGAGGTGTGTGTGGAGGGGGGGTATCAGAATGAGGTGTGTGTGGAGGGGGGATATCAGAATGAGGTGTGTGTGGAGGGGGGGTATCAGAATGAGGTGTGTGTGGAGGGGGGATATCAGAATGAGGTGTGTGTGGAGGGGGGGTATCAGAATGAGGTGTGTGGGGAGGGGGGGTATCAGACTGAGGTGTGTGTGGAGGGGGGGTATCAGAATGAGGTGTGTGTGGAGGGGGGGGGGTATCAGAATGAGGTGTGTGTGGAGGGGGGGTATCAGAATGAGGTGTGAGTGGAGGGGGGGTATCAGAATGAGGTGTGTGTGGAGGGGGGTATCAGAATGAGGTGTGTGTGGAGAGGGGGTATCAGAATGAGGTGTGTGTGGAGGGGGGGGGGTGTATCAGAATGAGGTGGGTGAGGGGGTATCAGAACGAGGTGGGTGAGGGGGGGTATCAGAACGAGGTGGGTGAGGGGGGGTATCAGAACGAGGTGTGTGAGGGGGGGTCTGAACGAGGTGGGTGAGGGGGGGTATCAGAATGAGGTGTGTGGGGACGGTATCAGAATGAGGTGTGTGTGGGGGGGGGGGGGGGGGTTATCAGAATGAGGTGTGTGGGGGGGTATTAGAAGGAGGTGTGTGGGGGGGAGTATCAGAATGAGGTGTGTGTGGGGGGGGGGGGGGGGGGGTGTTTATCAGAACGAGTTGGGTGGGGGGGGTGTATCAGAGTGAGGTGTGTGGGGGGGGGGGGTATCAGAATGAGGTGTGTGTGTGGGGGGGGTATTAGAAGGAGGTGTGTGAGGGGGGGTATCAGAGTGAGGTGTGTGGGGGGGGGTATCAGAGTGAGGTGTGTGAGGGGGGGTATCAGAGTGAGGTGTGTGGGGGGGGGGTGTATCAGAGTGAGGTGTGTGGGGGGGGGTATCAGAATGAGGTGTGTGTGGGGGGGGTATTAGAAGGAGGTGTGTGAGGGGGGGTATCAGAATGAGGTGTGTGGGTCAGGTATCAGAATGAGGTGTGTGTTTAATGACAGTTCCTCTCTTGTCTCTATGGCTGTGGGACTAGAACGTCTCCGGAGTTCCAGAAGCTTCTGGGTATCGCCATGGAGATGTTCTTGCTGTGCAGCGACGACAGAGAGTCGGACGTCAGGATGGTGGCAGACGAGTGCCTGAACAAAATCATCAAAGTGAGTGAGGACCCCATTTTCTGCTCTCCTCAGACCTATATGTTATGGCTCTCTTTCTCTCCAACTAGTTCTCGCTCTCGTTCTCTCTCGTTCTCTCTATCTAGTTCTCTCTTGTTCTCTCTATCTAGTTATCTCTCTTTCTCTCTATCTAGTTCTCTCTCTATCTAGTTCTCTCTCTTTCTCTCTATCTAGTTCTTTCTCTCTTTCTCTCTATCTAGTTCTCTCTCTTTCTCTATCTAGTTCTTTCTCTCTATCTAGTTCTCTCTATCTAGTTCTCTCTCTATCTAGTTCTCTCTCTTTCTCTCTATCTAGTTATTTCTCTCTTTCTATCTATCTAGTTCTCTCTCTTTCTCTCTATCTAGTTATTTCTCTCTTTCTCTCTATCTAGTTCTTTCTCTCTTTCTCTCTATCTAGTTCTCTCTCGTTCTCTCTATCTAGTTCTCTCTCGTTCTCTCTATCTAGTTCTCTCTCGTTCTCTCTATCTAGTTCTTTCTCTCTATCTAGTTCTCTCTCGTTCTCTCTATCTAGTTCTCTCTCTAGTTCTCTCTCTAGTTCTCTCTCTAGTTCTCTCTCTAGTTCTCTATCTAGTTCTGTCAGGTTGTAGTTTTTATGTCTCTCTGTCTCTCTCTATCAGGCGCTGATGGACTCCAACCTGCCTCGTTTTGTGTTGTAAACGTGTCAGGTTGTAGTTTTTACGTCTCTCTGTCTCTCTCTGTCAGGCGCTGATGGACTCCAACCTGCCTCGTATTGTGTTGTAAACGTGTCAGGTTGTAGTTTTTATGTCTCTCTGTCTCTCTCTGTCAGGCGCTGATGGACTCCAACCTGCCCAGACTTCAGCTGGAGCTCTACAAAGAAATTAAAAAGGTTTGTAGATAAAGTTGTTGTTGTTATGGAGTCGAGTTGTTATGGAGTCGAGTTGTTATGGAGTCCTGTTGTTGTGGAGTCGAGTTGTTATGGAGTCGAGTTGTTATGGAGTCGAGTTGTTATGGAGTCGAGTTGTTATGGAGTCGAGTTGTTATGGAGTCGAGTTGTTATGGAGTCCTGTTGTTATGGAGTCCTGTTGTTATGGAGTCCTCTGTTGTTATGGAGTCCTCTGTTGTTATGGAGTCCTCTGTTGTTATGGAGTCCTCTGTTGTTATGGAGTCCTCTGTTGTTATGGAGTCCTCTGTTGTTATGGAGTCCTCTGTTGTTATGGAGTCCTCTGTTGTTATGGAGTCCTCTGTTGTTATGGAGTCCTGTTCACTGATCCTCAGTGGATTGATGTGGTAACTGATGATGATGATGATGAAGAGTAAGACGAATATTATGACAAATGTTAATTGTGATTGACTGTGGTGGTTTTGGTTACGATGACGAGGGAAAATATCAGGATGGTAATGTTGATGATGATGATGATGGACATGTTGATGACGATGATGACGATGAAGGTGTGTGTGTGTGTATATCTATCTGTTAGAATGGTGCCTCTCGGAGCCTGAGGGCTGCTCTTTGGAGGTTCGCTGAGCTAGCACACCTCGTCAGACCACAGAAATGCAGGTAGGAGACACACACACACACACACACACACACACACACACACACACACACCTGAGTAAGCGCAGAGACCAAGTGCATTCTGCACGTCATACTTTAAATGTATTTATAGAATGTGAAGTATGGATTTATACACTCTGGTCTAAACAGCATTTAGACTGGATTTATACACTCTGGTCTAAACAGCATTTTTGTCCTGTGGGGTAATACTATGAGGTGGGGTAATACTATGAGGTGTTGGGTCCTGTGGGGTAATACTATGAGGTGGGGTAATACTATGAGGTGGGGTAATACTATGAGGTGTTGGGTCTTGTGGGGTAATACTATGAGGTGGGGTAATACTATGAGGTGTTGGGTCCTGTGGGGTAATACTATGAGGTGTTGGGTCCTGTGGGGTAATACTATGAGGTGGGGTAATACTCTGAGGTGGGGTAATACTCTGAGGTGGGGTAATACTATGAGGTGGGGTAATACTATGAGGTGTTGGGTCCTGTGGGGTAATACTATGAGGTGGGGTAATACTATGAGGTGGGGTAATACTATGAGGTGGGGTAATATTATGAGGTGTTGGGTCCTGTGGGGTAATATTATGAGGTGTTGGGTCCTGTGGGGTAATACTATGAGGTGTTGGGTCCTGTGGGGTAATACTATGAGGTGTTGGTCCTGTGGGGTAATACTATGAGGTGGGGTAATACTATGAGGTGTTGGTCCTGTGGGGTAATACTATGAGGTGGGGTAATACTATGAGGTGTTGGGTCCTGTGGGGTAATACTATGAGGTGGGGTAATACTATGAGGTGGGGTAATACTATGAGGTGTTGGGTCTTGTGAGGTAATACTATGAGGTGTTGGGTCCTGTGGGGTAATACTATGAGGTGTTGGTCCTGTGGGGTAATACTATGAGGGGGGGTAATACTATGAGGTGGGGTAATACTATGAGGTGTTGGGTCCTGTGGGGTACTACTATGAGGTGTTGGGTCTTGTGAGGTAATACTATGAGGTGTTGGGTCCTGTGGGGTAATACTATGAGGTGTTGGTCCTGTGGGGTACTACTATGAGGTGTTGGGTCTTGTGAGGTAATACTATGAGGTGTTGGTCCTGTGGGGTAATACTATGAGGTGTTGGGTCCTGTGGGGTAATACTATGAGGTGTTGGTCCTGTGGGGTAATACTATGAGGTGTTGGGTCCTGTGGGGTAATACTATGAGGTGTTGGGTCCTGGTGGGTAATACTATGAGGTGTTGGGTCCTGTGAGGTAATACTATGAGGTGTTGGGTCCTGTGGGGTAATACTATGAGGTGTTGGGTCCTGTGGGGTAATACTATGAGGTGTTGGGTCCTGTGGGGTAATACTATGAGGTGTTGGGTCCTGTGGGGTAATACTATGAGGTGTTGGGTCCTGTGGGGTAATACTATGAGGTGTTGGGTCCTGTGGGGTAATACTATGAGGTGTTGGGTCCTGGTGGGTAATACTATGAGGTGTTGGGTCCTGTGAGGTAATTCTCCTGGCTCAGGATCTGTTGTTATGTACCCGGTCTCCTGAGGACTGGCTTGGTCTCTGACCTCTTCTCTCCCTCCTCCAGACCGTACCTGGTGAACCTCCTCCCCTGTCTGACCAGGATCACGAAGAGACAGGAGGAGACTGTCCAGGAGACCCTGTCGGCTGCCGTGCCTAAGATCATGACTGTTCTGGGACACTTCGCTAATGACGGAGAGGTCAAGGTACACACACACACACACTCACACTCACACACTCACTCACATTCACTCACACACTCACACTCACTCACTCACTCACTCACTCACTCACTCACTCACTCACTCACTCACACTCACACTCACTCACATTCACTGACACACTCACACTCACTCACTCACTCACTCTCACTCTCACACTCTCACACACTCTCACTCACTCTCACTCTCACACTCACACCCACACTCACACTCACACTCACGCTCACACTCACTCAAACTCACACTCACTCTCACTCTCACTCTCACACTCACTCTCACTCTCACACTCACTCTCACACTCACTCTCACACTTACACTCACTCTCACTCTCACACTCACTCACTCACTCACTCACTCACTCACACTCCTCAAAGACCCCCAGAACAACCTCTGTTAAAATGTTGAATTAAAAGCCTTGAGTAACAGAGAATAATGGAAGTATTGATGTCCTCTTGTCTGTGTCTGTTGTAGAACGAAGCTGTAAGGCCAGAGGGGGTGGGGTATATGACCAATATACCACGGCTAAGGGCTGTTCTTACGCACGACGCAACACGGAGTGCCTGGATACATCCGTTAACCGTGGTATATTGGCCATATACCACAAACCCCCTGAGGTGTCTTATTGCTATAATAACCTGGTTACCAACGTAATTATCGCAGTAAAAATTCTGTTTTTGTCATACCCCGTGGTATACGGTCTAATATTCCGTGGCTGTCAGCCAATCAGCATCCAGGGCTCGACACACCCAGTTTATAATGGTCTGATCTGACATGTTCAGGTGTTGCTGAAGTCGTTTGTGGCCAACCTGAAGTACGGTCTAATATACCACGGCTGTCAGCCAATCAGCATCCAGGGCTCGACACACCCAGTTTATAATGGTCTGATCTGACATGTTCAGGTGTTGCTGAAGTCGTTTGTGGCCAACCTGAAGTACGGTCTAATATACCACGGCTGTCAGCCAATCAGCATCCAGGGCTCGACACACCCAGTTTATAATGGTCTGATCTGACATGTTCAGGTGTTGCTGAAGTCGTTTGTGGCCAACCTGAAGTCCACTTCTCCTACGATCCGTCGGACGGCCGCCAGCTCAGCGGCGAGTGTTTGTCAACACTCGAGACGGGCCTCCTACTTCTACACCTGGCTGCTCAACGTCCTGCTGGGTCAGTACCAAACACAACCAGCCCATAGCACAGGCATCATCACTTATCATTTATCATCTCTCTCTCTCTCTCTCTCTCTCTCTCTCTCTCTCTCTCTCTCTCTCTCTTACTCCCCCCCCCCCCCCCCCCCCCCCCCCCCCCCCCCCCCCCCCCCCCCCCCCCCCCCCCCCCCCCCCCCCCCCCCCCCCTCCCCTGGTCTGTTAGTCTCTGTAGATGAGGTGAACGTCTCTCTCTCTCTCCAGGTCTGTTAGTCTCTGTAGATGAGGAACATCTCTCTCTGTGTCTGTCTCTGTCTCTGTAGATGAGGTGAACGTCTCTCTCTCTCTCCAGGTCTGTTAGTCTCTGTAGATGAGGAACATCTCTCTCTCTGTGTCTGTCTCTGTCTCGGTAGATGAGGTGAACGTCTCTCTCTCTCTCCAGGTCTGTTAGTCTCTGTAGATGAGGAACATCTCTCTCTCTGTGTCTGTCTCTGTCTCTGTAGATGAGGTGAACGTCTCTCTCTCTCTCCAGGTCTGTTAGTCTCTGTAGATGAGGAACATCTCTCTCTCTGTGTCTGTCTCTGTCTCGGTAGATGAGGTGAACGTCTCTCTCTCTCTCCAGGTCTGTTAGTCTCTGTAGATGAGGAACATCTCTCTCTCTGTGTCTGTCTCTGTCTCGGTAGATGAGGTGAACGTCTCTCTCTCTCTCCAGGTCTGTTAGTCTCTGTAGATGAGGAACATCTCTGTGTCTGTCTCTGTCTCGGTAGATGAGGTGAACGTCTCTCTCTCTCTCTCCAGGTCTGTTAGTCTCTGTAGATGAGGAACATCTCTCTCTCTGTGTCTGTCTCTGTCTCGGTAGATGAGGTGAACGTCTCTCTCTCTCTCTCCAGGTCTGTTAGTCTCTGTAGATGAGGAACATCTCTCTCTCTGTCTGTCTCTGTCTCTGTAGATGAGGTGAACATCTCTCTCTCTCTCTCTCCAGGTCTGTTAGTCTCTGTAGATGAGGAACATCTCTCTCTCTGTCTGTCTCTGTCTCTGTAGATGAGGTGAACATCTCTCTCTCTCTCTCTCCAGGTCTGTTGGTCCCTGTCGATGAGGAACATCCTAACCACCTGGTCCTGGGGGTGTTGTTAACCCTTCGCTACCTGATGCCTCAACTACAGCAACAGGACAGGACCACCAGCCTGAAAGGAAGCTTCGGAGTCATGAGGAAGGAGGCAGACTTACAGCCCACGCCTGAACAGCTACTGCAAGTCAGTCAGTGTGTGTGTCGTGTGTGTGTGTGTGTGTGTGTGTGTGTCCAGGTCTATGAGTTGACTCTCCACTACAGCCAGCATGGCGACCACAACGTGGTGACTGTGTGTGTCTGTGTGTGTGTGTGTGTGTGTGTGTGTGTCCAGGTCTATGAGTTGACTCTCCACTACAGCCAGCATGGCGACCACAACGTGGTGACGGTGTGTGTGTGTGTGTGTGTGTCCAGGTCTATGAGTTGACTCTCCACTACAGCCAGCATGGCGACCACAACGTGGTGACGGTGTGTGTGTGTGTGTGTGTGTGTGTCCAGGTCTATGAGTTGACTCTCCACTACAGCCAGCATGGCGACCACAACGTGGTGACGGTGTGTGTGTGTGTGTGTGTGTCCAGGTCTATGAGTTGACTCTACACTACAGCCAGCATGGCGACCACAACGTGGTGACGGCCTCTCTGGAACTGATGCAGCAGATGTTCCGGACTCCTCCCCCGGAGCTACTGCACATGCTCATTACGCCCGGCAGCGTTCCGCACGCCAGCGTGTTCCGACGGGACGTGGAGAGACGCGCCCACTCCGGCAGCATCCTGGAGTTCATTGGTTAGTCCGCCCGTCAATCGAACGAATACGGCTTGGTCGTTGGTGGATTGCTCTTGTCGGTTAAATCGTTTCGTTTCGAATGACAAAGCCCAGTCATTGGGTGAATTCTCTGCCAGTCACTGTACAGAGCTCCGCCTCCTGTCTCTCTGTTCTTTTTTTTTTGCTTATTGGTCCCAAAAGGTCACTAGTAGTTCACTATACACTGAGTGTGCAAAACATTAGGAACACCTTCCTAATATTGAGTTACACCCCCTTTTGTTCTCAGAACAGACTCAATTCATCAGGGCAGGGGACTCTACAAGGTGTTGAAAGCCTTCCACAGGGATGCTGGTCCATGTTGACTCCAATGCATCCCACAAGTTGTGTCAAGTTGACTGGATGTCCTTTGGGTGGTGGACCGTTCCAGATACACACAGGAAACTGTTGAGTGTGGAAAACCCAGCAGCGTTGCAGTTCTTGATGCACCTGGCACCTCCTACCATAACCCTGTTCAAAGGCACTTCAATAATTTGTCTTGTCCGTTCACCCTCTGAATAGCACACATACACAATCCATGTCTCAATTATCTCAATTATCTTTAACCTGACTCCTCCCCTTCATCTACACTGATTGAAGTGGATTTAACAGGTGACATCAATAAGGAATCATATCTTTCACCTGGTCAGTCTGTCATGGAAAGAGCAGGTGTTCCTAATGTTTTGTGCACTCAGTGTATATTTACTAGTGACCAGATCCCTATTCCCTATATAGTGAACTACTAGTGACCAGATCCCTATTCCCTATATAGTGAACTACTATAGACCAGGGCCATATTCCCTATATAGTGAACTACTACTGACCAGGGCCCTATTCCCTATATAGTGAACTACTAGTGACCAGATCCCTATTCCCTATATAGTGAACTGCTAGTGGCCAGAGCCCTTTTCCCTATATAGTGAACTACTATAGACCAGAGTCCTATTCCCTAATAGTGAACTACTAGTGACCAGAGCCCTGTTCCCTATATAGTGAACTGCTAGTGACCAGAGCCCTTTTCCCTATATAGTGAACTACTACTGCCCTATAGGGGTCTTGTTAAAATAAGTGCACTATATAGGGAATAGGGTGCCATTTGGGATGAATAGCTTCTCTTACTAACTAACTCTCTTCCTCTGTCTGGGTATAATGACTATTTCCCATGGGGCTTTTCTTCTTTTCTCTCCTTCACTTCCTGTTCCTGTGTGTGTTCTTCCTGTTTCCTGACTGCAGCCGGGGGCGGGTCTTCCTGTAATAGTCCACTCCTCCTCAGAAAACAGAAAGGTGATTTTAATAACTCTCTCTCTCCTGTGTCCTGCTCCCTCTACCTGACACAGTGTTTCCCAAACCTCTCCTCCAGCATCCCCAGCCATTCAACATGTTTTCATGTGTTCCTGGACTAGTTTTGGTGTGTTCCTGGACTAGGTTCGGTGTGTTCCTGGACTAGGTTCGGTGTGTTCCTGGACTAGGTTCGGTGTGTTCCTGGACTAGGTTCGGTGTGTTCCTGGACTAGGTTCGGTGTGTTCCTGGACTAGGTTCGGTGTGTTTCTGGACTAGGTTCGGTGTGTTCCTGGACTAGGTTCGGTGTGTTCCTGGACTAGGTTCGGTGTGTTCCTGGACTAGGTTCGGTGTGTTCCTGGACTAGGTTCGGTGTGTTCCTGGACTAGGTTCGGTGTGTTCCTGGACTAGGTTCGGTGTGTTCCTGGACTAGGTTCGGTGTGTTCCTGGACTAGGTTCGGTGTGTTCCTGGACTAGGTTCGGTGTGTTCCTGGACTAGGTTCGGTGTGTTCCTGGACTAGGTTCGGTGTGTTCCTGGACTAGGTTCGGTGTGTTCCTGGACTAGGTTCGGTGTGTTCCTGGACTAGGTTCGGTGCGTTCCTGGACTAGGTTCGGTGCGTTCCTGGACTAGTTTGGTGCGTTCCTGGACTAGTTTGGTGCGTTCCTGGACTAGTTTGGTGCGTTCCTGGATTAGGTTCGGTGTGTTCCTGGACTAGGTTCGGTGTGTTCCTGGACTAGGTTCGGTGTGTTCCTGGACTAGGTTCGGTGTGTTCCTGGACTAGGTTCGGTGTGTTCCTGCACTAGGTTCGGTGTGTTCCTGGACTAGGTTCGGTGCGTTCCTGGACTAGGTTCGGTGCGTTCCTGGACTAGGTTCGGTGCGTTCCTGGACTAGGTTCGGTGCGTTCCTGAACTGGTTTGGTGTGTTCCTGGACTAGTTTGGTGCGTTCCTGGACTAGTTTGGTGCGTTCCTGGACTAGTTTGGTGCGTTCCTGGACTAGGTTCGGTGTGTTCCTGGACTAGGTTCGGTGTGTTCCTGGACTAGGTTCGGTGTGTTCCTGGACTAGTTTGGTGCGTTCCTGGACTAGGTTCGGTGTGTTCCTGGACTAGGTTCGGTGTGTTCCTGGACTAGTTTGGTGCGTTCCTGGACTAGTTTGGTGCGTTCCTGGATTAGGTTCGGTGTGTTCCTGGACTAGGTTCGGTGTGTTCCTGGACTAGGTTCGGTGTGTTCCTGGACTAGGTTCGGTGTGTTCCTGGACTAGGTTCGGTGTGTTCCTGGACTAGGTTCGGTGTGTTCCTGCACTAGGTTCGGTGTGTTCCTGGACTAGGTTCGGTGCGTTCCTGGACTAGGTTCGGTGCGTTCCTGGACTAGGTTCGGTGCGTTCCTGGACTAGGTTCGGTGCGTTCCTGAACTGGTTTGGTGTGTTCCTGGACTAGTTTGGTGCGTTCCTGGACTAGTTTGGTGCGTTCCTGGACTAGTTTGGTGCGTTCCTGGACTAGGTTCGGTGTGTTCCTGGACTAGGTTCGGTGTGTTCCTGGACTAGGTTCGGTGTGTTCCTGGACTAGTTTGGTGCGTTCCTGGACTAGGTTCGGTGTGTTCCTGGACTAGGTTCGGTGTGTTCCTGGACTAGTTTGGTGCGTTCCTGGACTAGGTTCGGGGGTGTTCCTGGACTAGGTTCGGTGTGTTCCTGGACTAGGTTCGGTGCGTTCCTGGACTAGTTTGGTGCGTTCCTGGACTAGTTTGGTGTGTTCCTGGACTAGTTTGGTGCGTTCCTGGACTAGTTTGGTGCGTTCCTGGACTAGTTTGGTGCGTTCCTGGACTAGGTTCGGTGTGTTCCTGGACTAGTTTGGTGCGTTCCTGGACTAGGTTCGGTGCGTTCCTGAACTGGTTTTGATGCGTTCCTGGACTAGTTTGGTGCTTTCCTGGACTAGTTTGGTGCGTTCCTGGACTAGCACGTCTGATGAAACTAAAGAAGAAATTGTGCATCAGTTGATCAGTTGAATCAGGTTGTTTTAGCTTTAGAATAGTTGAATTACATGGAAGGACTTGGGGTCCCAGAGGAGAGGTTGGAGAACCACTGGTCTACCACAGCTTTCTCTAACACTGTGTTACAGTAGTCCTCTTTACCACAGCCTTCTCTAACACTGCTGCTGACTGGTCATGTTACAGTAGCCGTCTTTATCCTGTCTGTGTGTCCCAGGCAAGATGCTGTCGGGGGAGGAGGAGGGGTTGGAGGACGACCCTGAGAGGGCAGAGGTCACCACCGGGGCCTTTACAGGTGAGACAGAATACAGGAACATCACCATTCATATCACTCAAGCACCTTATTATTGTTGTTATTATTATTTATTATGATTAATTATTTATTATTATTGTTATTATTATTTATTATGATTTATTATTTATTATTATTGTTATTATTATTTATTATGATTTATTATTTATTATTGTTGTTAATATTATTATTATTGTTATTATTAATTATTATTATTATTGTTAGTATTATTGTTATTATTATTTCTGCTATTATTATTAATTATTATTGTTATTGTTATTATTAATTATTATTATTATTGTTAGTATTATTGTTATTTATGATGATTCATTATTTATTATTATTATTAATTATTATTATTATTGTTATTATTAATTATTATTATTATTGTTAGTATTATTGTTATTTATTATGATTCATTATTTATTATTATTATTAATTATTATTATTATTGTTAGTATTATTGTTATTTATTATGATTCATTATTTATTATTATTATTAATTACTATTATTATTGTTATTATTAATTATTATTATTATTGTTAGTATTATTGTTATTATTATTTCTGCTATTATTATTAATTATTATTGTTATTGTTATTATTATTATTAATACTATTATTATTGTTATTATTATTATTATTGTTATTATTATTATTAATACTATTATTATAAAATAAGAATTTGTTCTTAACTGACTTGCCTGGTTAAATAAAGGTAAAATAAAAATAAAAATAAATAAATTGTTATTATTACTATTGTTATTATTATTATTAATACTATTATTATTATTCTTATTATTATTGTTATGATTTATTATTGTTATTATTTATTTATTATTATTATTTATTACTATTATTGTTATTATGATTAAATATTTATTATTATTGTTATTATTATTTATTTTATTATTATTATTATTATGACATGTTGGCACGATGCTTATCCAATTGTTTGATTGTTTGAATGTTAATCGTTTAAACGTAAATAATTCGTTAATTGGTATCTGACATCATGTCGAGGCAATCGTATTATCATTAGGGGGGGGTCTATTAAAATGATTAACTATCACTATTATGAATATTCAAATATGAACTAATGGAACATAGGATTTATGAAACTGACAGGGAATAGGCCTGTATCCCGCAGTTCACTTTTAATGTGAACCATCCGTATGAACCAACCATCCGTATGAACCAACCATCCGTATGAACCAACCATCCTTATGAACCAACCATCCGTATTAACCAACCATCCTTATGTTAGTGTGACTGACAAGGAATAGGCCTGTATCCTGCAGTTCACTTTTAATGTGACTTGTCTCTGCAGTCGCACTTTAATTATTGTACAATGTTAGTGTGACTTGTCTCTGCAGTCACACTTTAATTATTGTACAATGTTAGTGTGACTTGTCTCTGCAGTCACACTTTAACCAACCATCAGTATGAACCAACCATCCATATGAACCAACCATCCATATGAACCAACCATCCATATGAACCAACCATCCGTATTAACCAACCATCCATATGAACCAACCATCCATATGAACCAACCATCCGTATGAACCAACCATCCATATGAACCAACCATCCATATGAACCAACCATCAGTATGAACCAACCATCCGTATGAACCAACCAGCCGTATGAACCAACCATCAGTATTAACCATCCGTATGAACCAACCAGCCGTATGAACCAACCATCCGTATGAACCAACCATCCGTATGAACCAACCAGCCGTATGAACCAACCATCAGTATGAACCAACCATCAGTATTAACCATCCATATGAACCAACCATCCGTATGAACCAACCATCAGTATGAACCAACCATCCGTATGAACCAACCAGCCGTATGAACCAACCACCCTTATGAACCAACCATCCGTATTAACCAACCGTCAGTATGAACCAACCAGCCGTATGAACCAACCATCCTTATGAACCAACCATCAGTATGAACCAACCAGCCGTATGAACCAACCAGCCGTATGAACCAACCATCAGTATGAACCAACCATCAGTATGAACCAAGCATCAGTATGAACCAACCATCAGTATGAACCAACCATCAGTATGAACCAACCATCAGTATGAACCAACCATCCGTATGAACCAACCATCAGTATTAACCAACCATCCGTATGAACCAACCATCAGTATTAACCAACCATCTGTATGAACCAACCATCCAAGATCTGTATGCTGTGGGACGCAGCGCAGGGCTTTATTAGGAAATAGGTCCGTAGTGTTTCGCATCTGGGTCTCAACAAGGAACGAAAACCGTAGAGCACTTGAACTCCAAACTAAACTGTCACAATTGGAAGGGAGTACGCATATATCCCTACCACTCCACAGACAAAATTCACAAATACGACATCATAAGGACAGACCTCAATCACGTACTTAAGTATAGATATTTTATATATATTTTATGTTCATCAACCAATTCAATTAAAACACTCTGCCCATTTTCTAAGAATTTGTAAGATACTTATTTGCATAAAATGGACAAGAGGCCAGTCTCAAAATCAATCGATAGCGTTTATTCTTTAGAGTACTGATCGCAGTACAATTTACATCGGGTTATATACTGAAAATGACATCATAGGTTTTAAATTGTCCTTCCTCCACTCCGATACAATGTCAGTATAGTTCACAAGTCTTCCCACGCTGTCTACCACCTGTTAAATAATCTACGACAAGCCCAAGGTCTCTCCTCTCCCTGGGTGGGGACAGGATGTCCTGTAAGGAACACAGCATTCCAGCCCGGTCTGACGATAACTCCATTCGTTTCTAACCAGGAACATACGTTCCTTGTTCTAATTGTTGACTAAAACTACACACATTATATTCGGTATTATGATTATAATAAGATTCATACATCCATACAGTAACATAGTAGTATTCTGTTAGTAGTCATAGTTCTGATTTGAAATGTATACATAATTTAGTCATTATTCATAAAAAATCAGTTTAATAAGATGTGAATTTATCATACACAACACCAGGCAAAAATATCGATTTAAATTGCTCCAGACCCAGTCATCTGTTAGCAGTACAACTGCGATCAAATAGAACCAAACGTGCAAATATTTCTTGAATTAAATCAACCGGGGGGGGGTCCATTCTTTACTCACACCTGTTTGTTGTATTGAAAGATGAGGTTGAGAGAGGGGGTGATGATTTTAATGTGTCTCCCACCTTGACTCAGCCTCTGTGGCGGGCGCCGACGCCACTGCACAGGTGGTCGACATCATTACCCAGCAGCCCCGCTCATCACAGCATGCTCTGCAGCCCGGCGACTCCGTGGACCTCGGTGGCGCCTCCTCGGAACAAGGAACGACTGCCCTCGGCACCTCCGGCGGCGAGGGAGGGGCGGGGACTCCCGAGTCGCCCAATGACAACGCAGCGGACGAGGACATGCTCAGCCACAGCTCCAGCGGGGCTAACGTTACCCCGGAAACGGCCGACTACGCCACGCCGGAGAACGCGGAGATGCCCGACGGGCCCCTGGTGGACCCCCTGGGAGACCCCTCGCTGCCCCCGAGCGCCGACTCGTCGCAGACCACCACAGAAGGGCCGGACTCGGCCGCCACACCTTCAGACGCCGCTGAACTCGTAAGTCTGCCTGACATGTAGGAGTGAGACTTTGTTATTTACAGAGAAGTAGTAGTTTTGATTTGATTTACTAGAAGCGAACACACTCGACTGTCCTCCGATGTTGCTGATACTGGGGGGATTAGAGATTAGAGATCGGAGTTGGAATGAGTGATTTGAATCCGTTGGAATGGACCAGGTTTCCCAGACCATAGAATTAGACTCAGTAGAATGAATCGAAAACCCCATCATCAGTCGTGCAGGTTTCTGGCTGGAACCCACTAGATGCCGTTGGTTGCATGTGTTAAACACTGAGGCTCACAGTGGTTGGCGTAGACTGCCGTTATGCCCGGTAGACTGCCGTTATGCCCGGTAGACGGCCGTTATGCCCGGTAGACGGCCGTTATGCCCGGTAGACGGCCGTTATGCCCGGTAGACGGCCGTTATGCCCGGTAGACGGTCGTTATGCCCGGTATACGCCCGTTATGCCCGGTAGACTGTCGTTATGCCCGGTAGACGGCCGTTATGCCCGGTAGACGGCCGTTATGCCCGGTATACGGCCGTTATGCCCGGTAGACTGTCGTTATGCCCGGTAGACGGCCGTTATGCCCGGTAGACGGTCGTTATGCCCGGTATACGCCCGTTATGCCCGGTAGACTGTCGTTATGCCCGGTAGACGGCCGTTATGCCCGGTAGACGGCCGTTATGCCCGGTAGACGGCCGTTATGCCGGTAGACGGCCGTTATGCCCGGTAGACGGCCGTTATGCCCGGTAGACGGCCGTTATGCCCGGTAGACTGTCGTTATGCCCGGTAGACGGCCGCTATGCCCGGTAGACGGCCGTTATGCCCGGTAGACGGCCGTTATGCCCGGTAGACTGTCGTTAAGCGGTTGGCGTAACATTGCTTTGAATGGGAATGTCCGTTCTTCTAATTCTGATTCTATGGTCTGCCCTCCTCCCTCCCTCCCATCCACCACCCACCCCGTGACACGCAGTCGCGTCCGCGGTTGCCACGGGTGATGGTGGAGCCGCCGTTTGAGGCCCCTCCCTCTCCGACCTCCACCGAGGGTCCAGACGCGTCCGACAGCGACTCTTCCGTCTACTCCTCCTCTTCCTCCTCTTCCTCCTCCGCCGCTGCTGCTGCTTCTTCTTCTTCTTCCTCCCTCTCCTCTGGCGCCGACGCTTCCTCTAGCGGTAGTAGCAAGGTGATTGGCTGATTGGTTGATGATGTCAGAGGGGGTGGGTGGGGGGGGAATACCTGGCTGTAGTTCCGTTTTGTTCTTGTCACTCTCGTCCGTCCGAACCCGCCCCCCCCCCCCGTTCCTTAAGACCGGTACTCTACTCCCTGCTAAGAACCGCCCCCTTCTCCCCCCTCTCTCGTTTCCATGGCAATCTGGAGTCAAGGATTTAACCCCCCTCCTGATTGGTTGCTTTCCCCATCCTTCTTGTTTGGTGATTTATTAGTTTTCTTAGGAAGATCATTGAAACTCTTCAGAAATCTAAAACGAATCCCCTCCCCCTCGCTCGCCCCCCTACCCTCCTTACCTCTCGCTCCCCTCCTTCCCTCGCTCCCCCTTCTCCCCTCCTTCTCCCTCCTCCCCCCGCTCCCCCTTCTCCCCCCGCTCCCCCTTCTCCCCTCCTTCCCTCGCTCCCCCTTCTCCCCTCCTTACCCCTCGCTCCCCTCCTTCCCTCGCTCCTCCTTCTCCCCTCCTTCCCTCGCTCCCCCTTCTCCCCTCCTTCCCCCTTCTCCCCTCCTTCCCCCTCGCTCCCCTCCTTCCCTCGCTCCCCCTTCTCCCCTCCTTCCCCTCGCTCCCCTCCTTCCCTCACTCCTCCTTCTCCCCTTCTGCTCCCCTCCTTCCCCCTCGCTCCCCTCCTTCCCCCTCTTCCCCTCCTTCCCTCGCTCCCCCTTCTCCCCTCCTTCTTTCCTCCTTCCCCCTCTTCCCCTCCTTCCCTCGCTCCCCCTCCTTCCCTCGCTCCCCCTTCTCCCCTTTTTCACCCCTCATTCCCCCTCGCTCCCCTCCTTCACCTCTCCTTCCCCCTCGCTCCCCTCCTTCTCCCCTCCTTCTCCCCTCCTTCCCCCTCCTTCTCCTCTCCTTCCCCCTCGCTCCCCCTTCTCCCCTCCTTCCCCCTCCTTCTCCTCTCCTTCCCCCTCGCTCCCCCTTCTCCCCTCCTTCCCCCTCCTTCTCCCCTCCTTACCTCTCGCTCCCCTCCTTCCCTCGCTCCCCCTTCTCCCCTCCTTCTCCCTCCTCCCCCCGCTCCCCCTTCTCCCCCCGCTCCCCCTTCTCCCCTCCTTCCCTCGCTCCCCCTTCTCCCCTCCTTACCCCTCGCTCCCCTCCTTCCCTCGCTCCTCCTTCTCCCCTCCTTCCCTCGCTCCCCCTTCTCCCCTCCTTCCCCCTTCTCCCCTCCTTCCCCCTCGCTCCCCTCCTTCCCTCGCTCCCCCTTCTCCCCTCCTTCCCCTCGCTCCCCTCCTTCCCTCACTCCTCCTTCTCCCCTTCTGCTCCCCTCCTTCCCCCTCGCTCCCCTCCTTCCCCCTCTTCCCCTCCTTCCCTCGCTCCCCCTTCTCCCCTCCTTCTTTCCTCCTTCCCCCTCTTCCCCTCCTTCCCTCGCTCCCCCTCCTTCCCTCGCTCCCCCTTCTCCCCTTTTTCACCCCTCATTCCCCCTCGCTCCCCTCCTTCACCTCTCCTTCCCCCTCGCTCCCCTCCTTCTCCCCTCCTTCTCCCCTCCTTCCCCCTCCTTCTCCTCTCCTTCCCCCTCGCTCCCCCTTCTCCCCTCCTCTCCTTCCCCCTCGCTCCCCCTTCTCCCCTCCTTCCCCCTCCTTCTCCCCTCCTTCCCCCTCGCTCCCCCTTCTCCCCTCCTTCCCCCTCCTTCTCCTCTCCTTCCCCCTCCTTCTCCCCTCCTTCCCCCTCGCTCCCCCTTCTCCCCTCGCTCCCCCTCCTTCCCCCTCCTTCTCCCCTCCTTCCCCCTCGCTCCCCCTTCTCCCCTCCTTCCCCCTCCTTCTCCCCTCCTTCCCCCTCTCCTGATCTAGTTTTCTCTCTGCTTTTCTCTTGTGTTTTCTCTTGTTGGATTATAGAGTGAGTTCTGTAGTACGGCCGTTATGCCCTGTAGACGGCCGTTATGCCCGGTAGACGGCCGTTATGCCCGGTAGACGGCCGTTATGCCCGGTAGACGGCCGTTATGCCCGGTAGACTGTTGTTACCTAATCAGCTGATTATTGCCAGTAGCTATGAAGACAGTAGATGTGTTCTTGTCTGCTGAACTAACATACTGGACTTGTTAAGTGTTGAATAATGAACCTCAGTCACTGATGTCTGTCTCTGTGTCTGTCTCTTTGTGTGTGTCTGTCTCTGTGTGTGTCTGTCTCTGTGTGTGTCTGTCTCTGTGTGTGTCTGTCTCTGTGTGTGTCTGTCTCTGTGTGCATCTGTCTCTGTGTGTGTGCGTCTGTCTCTGTGTGTGTGTGTGTGTGCGTCTGCCTCTGTGTGTGTGTGTGCGTCTGTCTCTGTGTGTGTGCGTCTGTCTCTGTGTGTGTGTGTCTGTCTCTGTGTGTGTGTCTGTCTCTGTGTGTGTGTCTGTCTCTGTGTGTGTGTCTGTCTCTGTGTGTGTGTCTGTCTCTGTGTGTGTGTCTGTCTCTGTGTGTGTGTCTGTCTCTGTGTGCGTGTGTCTGTCTCTGTGTGTGTGTCTGTCTCTGTGTGTGTGTCTGTCTCTGTGTGTGTGTCTGTCTCTGTGTGTGTGCGTCTGTCTCTGTGTGTGTGTGTGTGCGCGTCTGTCTCTGTGTGTGCGTCTGTCTCTGTGTGTCTGTCTCTGTGTAGGTGTTGGACACCAGTGAGAGTCTGTATTCAGGGATGCAGATTGGAACTTTACAGGATGAGGAAGAAGAGGGAGCCGTACCTTCATCACACCCTGAACCCTTCTCCCAGTCCGCACTGGGTACGACACACTACACACACAGTACACTCGTGCTAAACACACACACGCATGTTACAAACACATACATACAGTACACACACACTGACGTTGTTGTTGTTGTTATAGCTCTGAGTAGACCCCACCTCCTAGAGGGCAGAGGTCACAACAGACAGGCGTCAGACAGCAGTGTGGATCACTTCATACCAAAGGAGGAGCCAGCGGAGACCACAGAGCTGGAGAACAAGGTACACACACACACACGGAGAGACACACACACACACGCACACGCACACGCACACGGAGAGACACACACACACACGCACACGCACACGCACACGGAGAGACACACACACACACACACACACACACACACACACACACGCACACACACACACGGAGAGACACACACACGCACACGGAGAGACACACACACACACACACACACGCACACGGAGAGACACACACACACACACACACACGGAGAGAGACACACACACACACACACACACACGGAGAGACACACACACACACACGGAGAGACACACACACGGAGAGACACACACACGGAGAGAGACACACACACTTATACACCGTTACCACGGTTACACCGTTACAGCCGATACACCGTTACCACTTATACACCGTTACCACGGTTACACCGGTACAGCAGATACACCGTTACCACGGTTACACCGTTACAGCCAATACACCGTTACCACTTATACACCGTTACCACGGTTACGCCGTTACACCTTTACAGACACACATGGATCAGTCTTTTGGGTGACAGTATGTTATTTATAAACCGAAGAGAATTGACATCGTATCAAGTTTATAATAAAACCCCCACTAATTTATAATATCTTATATAGTCTGCCAATGAGGTCAGATAAAACCCCCACTAATTTATAATATCTTATATAGTCTGCCAATGACGTCAGATAAAACCCCCACTAATTTATAATATCTTATATAGTCTGCCAATGAGGTCAGATAAAACCCCCACTAATTTATAATATCTTATATAGTCTGCCAATGACGTCAGATAAAACCCCCACTAATTTATAATATCTTATATAGTCTGCCAATGAGGTCAGATAAAACCCCCACTAATTTATAATATCTTATATAGTCTGCCAATGACGTCAGATAAAACCCCCACTAATTTATAATATCCAATGAGGTTAGATAAAACCCCCACTAATTTATAATATCTTATATAGTTTGCCAATGACGTCAGATAAAACCCCCACTAATTTATAATATCTTATATAGTCTGCCAATGACGTCAGATAAAACCCCCACTAATTTATAATATCTTATATAGTCTGCCAATGACGTCAGATAAAACCCCCACTAATTTATAATATCTTATATAGTCTGCCAATGACGTCAGATAAAACCCCCACTAATTTATAATATCTTATATAGTCTGCCAATGACGTCAGATAAAACCCCCACTAATTTATAATATCTTATATAGTCTGCCAATGAGGTCAGATAAAACCCCCACTAATTTATAATATCTTATATAGTCTGCCAATGACGTCAGATAAAACCCCCACTAATTAGGAGATATTTAGGTTTGTTTAGATTTCAAATTTGTCTTTTCTGATTGGCTAATGTTGTTGTCTGTCTTATTTTGACTGGTTGTGATTGGTTACATGTTGTTTCATCCCCCAGCCATCGAGGATAAAGGGTCCGATTGGCCACTACACAGACCAAGGGGCGGAG
>NC_048574.1:79485687-79513187 GCF_013265735.2 Oncorhynchus mykiss
TCTACTAACTGGCTGGTTGGATCTACTAACTGGCTGGTTTGATCTACTACCAGCTACCTGGCTGGTTTGATCTACTACCAGCTAACTGGCTGGTTTGATCTACTACCAGCTAACTGGCTGGTTGGATCTACTAACTGGCTGGTTTGATCTACTACCAGCTAACTGGCTGGTTGGATCTACTAACTGGCTGGTTTGATCTACTACCAGCTAACTGGCTGGTTTGATCTACTAACTGGCTGGTTTGATCTACTAACTGGCTGGTTTGATCTACTACCAGCTAACTGGCTGGTTTGATCTACTAACTGGCTGGTTTGATCTACTACCAGCTAACTGGCTGGTTTGATCTACTAACTGGCTGGTTTGATCTACTAACTGGCTGGTTTGATCTACTAACTGGCTGGTTTGATCTACTAACTGGCTGGTTTGATCTACTAACTGGCTGGTTTGATCTACTAACTGGCTGGTTTGATCTACTAACTGGCTGGTTTGATCTACTACCCGCTAACTGGCTGGTTTGATCTACTACCAGCTAACTGGCTGGTTTGATCTACTACCAGCTAACTGGCTGGTTTGATCTACTACCCGCTAACTGGCTGGTTTGATCTACTAACTGGCTGGTTTGATCTACTAACTGGCTGGTTTGATCTACTACCAGCTAACTGGCTGGTTTGATCTACTAACTGGCTGGTTTGATCTACTAACTGGCTGGTTTGATCTACTAACTGGCTGGTTTGATCTACTAACTGGCTGGTTTGATCTACTAACTGGCTGGTTTGATCTACTACCAGCTAACTGGCTGGTTTGATCTACTAACTGGCTGGTTTGATCTACTAACTGGCTGGTTTGATCTACTAACTGGCTGGTTTGATCTACTAACTGGCTGGTTTGATCTACTACCCGCTAACTGGCTGGTTTGATCTACTAACTGGCTGGTTTGATCTACTACCAGCTAACTGGCTGGTTTGATCTACTAACTGGCTGGTTTGATCTACTAACTGGCTGGTTTGATCTACTACCAGCTAACTGGCTGGTTTGATCTACTACCAGCTAACTGGCTGGTTTGATCTACTACCAGCTAACTGGCTGGTTTGATCTACTACCAGCTAACTGGCTGGTTTGATCTACTACCAGCTAACTGGCTGGTTTGATCTACTAACTGGCTGGTTTGATCTACTAACTGGCTGGTTTGATCTACTAACTGGCTGGTTTGATCTACTAACTGGCTGGTTTGATCTACTAACTGGCTGGTTTGATCTACTACCCGCTAACTGGCTGGTTTGATCTACTAACTGGCTGGTTTGATCTACTACCAGCTAACTGGCTGGTTTGATCTACTAACTGGCTGGTTTGATCTACTAACTGGCTGGTTTGATCTACTACCAGCTAACTGGCTGGTTTGATCTACTACCAGCTAACTGGCTGGTTTGATCTACTACCAGCTAACTGGCTGGTTTGATCTACTACCAGCTAACTGGCTGGTTTGATCTACTACCAGCTAACTGGCTGGTTTGATCTACTAACTGGCTGGTTTGATCTACTACCTGGCTGGTTTGATCTACTACCAGCTAACTGGCTGGTTTGATCTACTAACTGGCTGGTTTGATCTACTAACTGGCTGGTTTGATCTACTAACTGGCTGGTTTGATCTACTAACTGGCTGGTTTGATCTACTACCAGCTAACTGGCTGGTTTGATCTACTACCAGCTAACTGGCTGGTTTGATCTACTAACTGGCTGGTTTGATCTACTACCAGCTAACTGGCTGGTTTGATCTACTACCAGCTAACTGGCTGGTTTGATCTACTACCAGCTAACTGGCTGGTTTGATCTACTACCAGCTAACTGGCTGGTTTGATCTACTAACTGGCTGGTTTGATCTACTACCAGCTAACTGGCTGGTTTGATCTACTACCAGCTAACTGGCTGGTTTGATCTACTACCAGCTAACTGGCTGGTTTGATCTACTACCAGCTAACTGGCTGGTTTGATCTACTACGAGCTAACTGGCTGGTTTGATCTACTACCAGCTAACTGGCTGGTTTGATCTACTACCCGCTAACTGGCTGGTTTGATCTACTACCAGCTAACTGGCTGGTTTGATCTACTACCAGCTAACTGGCTGGTTTGATCTCCTACCAGCTAACTGGCTGGTTTGATCTCCTACCAGCTAACTGGCTGGTTTGATCTACTACCAGCTAACTGGCTGGTTTGATCTCCTACCAGCTAACTGGCTGGTTTGATCTACTACCAGCTAACTGGCTGGTTTGATCTACTACCAGCTAACTGGCTGGTTTGATCTACTACCAGCTAACTGGCTGGTTGGATCTACTAACTGGCTGGTTTGATCTACTACCAGCTAACTGGCTGGTTTGATCTACTAACTGGCTGGTTTGATCTACTCCCAGCTAACTGGCTGGTTGGATCTACTAACTGGCTGGTTTGATCTACTACCAGCTAACTGGCTGGTTTGATCTACTACCAGCTAACTGGCTGGTTTGATCTACTACCAGCTAACTGGCTGGTTTGATCTACTACCAGCTAACTGGCTGGTTTGATCTACTACCCGCTAACTGGCTGGTTTGATCTACTACCAGCTAACTGGCTGGTTTGATCTGCTAACTGGCTGGTTTGATCTGCTAACTGGCTGGTTTGATCTACTAACTGGCTGGTTTGATCTACTAACTGGCTGGTTTGATCTACTAACTGGCTGGTTTGATCTACTACCAGCTAACTGGCTGGTTTGATCTACTACCAGCTAACTGGCTGGTTTGATCTACTACCAGCTAATTGGCTGGTTTGATCTACTACCAGCTAACTGGCTGGTTTGATCTACTAACAGCTAACTGGCTGGTTTGATCTACTACCAGCTAACTGGCTGGTTTGATCTACTACCAGCTAACTGGCTGGTTTGATCTCCTACCAGCTAACTGGCTGGTTTGATCTACTACCAGCTAACTGGCTGGTTTGATCTACTAACTGGCTGGTTTGATCTACTAACTGGCTGGTTTGATCTACTACCAGCTAACTGGCTGGTTTGATCTACTAACTGGCTGGTTTGATCTACTAACTGGCTGGTTTGATCTACTACCAGCTAACTGGCTGGTTTGATCTACTAACTGGCTGGTTTGATCTACTACTACTACTTCCAGACACAGAGAGATCAGACTGGTCCTAACACACCTCCCTGCTGACCATCAGACTGGTCCCAACATATCTCCCTGCTGACCATCAGACTGGTCCTAACACACCTCCCTGCTGACCATCAGACTGGTCCTAACCCACCTCCTGCTGACCATCAGACTGGTCCTAACACACCTCATCTCCAGGTCCCGGTAGAGGGAGATTCATCTCCAGGTCCCGGTAGAGGGAGGTTCATCTCCAGGTCCCGGTAGAGGGTGTTCATCTCCAGGTCCCGGTAGAGGGTGTTCATCTCCAGGTCCCGGTAGAGGGTGTTCATCTCCAGGTCCCGGTAGAGGGTGTTCATCTCCAGGTCCTGGTAGAGGGTGTTCATCTCCAGGTCCCGGTAGAGGTTGTTCATCACCAGGTCCCGGTAGAGGGTGTTCATCTCCAGGTCCCGGTAGAGGGTGTTCATCTCCAGGTCCCGGTAGAGGGAGGTTCATCTCCAGGTCCCGGTAGAGGGAGGTTCATCTCCAGGTCCCGGTAGAGGGTGTTCATCTCCAGGTCCCGGTAGATGGTGTTCATCTCCAGGTCCCGGTAGAGGGTGTTCATCTCCAGGTCCCGGTAGAGGGTGTTCATCTCCAGGTCCCGGTAGAGGGTGTTCATCTCCAGGTCCCGGTAGAGAGTGTTCATCTCCAGGTCCCGGTAGAGGGTGTTCATCTCCAGGTCCCGGTAGAGGGTGTTCATCTCCAGGTCCCGGTAGAGGGTGTTCATCTCCAGGTCCCGGTAGAGGGTGTTCATCTCCAGGTCCCGGTAGAGGGAGGTTCATCTCCAGGTCCCGGTAGAGGGAGGTTAATCTCCAGGTCCCGGTAGAGGGAGGTTCATCTCCAGGTCCCGGTAGAGGGTGTTCATCTCCAGGTCCCGGTAGAGGGTGTTCATCTCCAGGTCCCGGTAGAGGGTGTTCATCTCCAGGTCCCGGTAGAGGGTGTTCATCTCCAGGTCCCGGTAGAGGTTGTTCATCTCCAGGTCCCGGTAGAGGGTGTTCATCTCCAGGTCCCGGTAGAGGGTGTTCATCTCCAGGTCCCGGTAGAGGGTGTTCATCTCCAGGTCCCGGTAGAGGGTGTTCATCTCCAGGTCCTGGTAGAGGGTGTTCATCTCCTGGGTTAATGATTTTAATTATGTTATCAGCAACACTTTAGTTCGGTCTTTTAGACTCCTGGTGTAAAAACAGAGTTCAGAGTTCACAAATTCAAGCCTTTATTCTGATCTCTGGCTCTCTCAAAACAGACTCTGAAATCTAGAGGAGATCTCCAGCGGGACTTTACAAACTTACCCTGCATCTCTCTCTCTCTCTCTCTCTCTCTCTCTCTCTCTCTCTCTCTCTCTGTCCATCTCTCTCTCTTTATCTCTGTCCATCTCTCTCTCTCTCTCTCTCTGTCCATCTCTCTCTCTCTCTCTCTCTGTCCATCTCTCTCTCTCTCTCTCTGTCCATCTCTCTCTCTCTCTCTCTCTCTCTCTCTCTCTCTCTCTCTCTCTCTCTCTGTCTCTGTCTGTCTCTCTCTCTCTCTTTCTCTCTGTCCGTCTCTCTCTCTCTCTGTCCGTCTCTCTCTCTCTCTGTCCGTCTCTCTCTCTCTCTCTCTGTCCTTCTCTCTTTCTCTCTCTCTGTCCATCTCTCTCTGTCTCTCTCTGTCCATCTCTCTCTCTCTCTCTCTGTCCATCTCTCTCTCTCTCTCTCTGTCCTTCTCTCTTTCTCTCTCTCTGTCTCTCTCTGTCCATCTCTCTCTCTTTATCTCTGTCCATCTCTCTCTCTCTCTCTCTCTCTCTGTCCATCTCTCTCTTTATCTCTGTCCATCTCTCTCTCTCTCTCTCTCTGTCCATCTCTCTCTCTCTCTCTCTGTCCATCTCTCTCTCTCTCTCTCTCTCTCTCTCTCTCTCTCTCTTTCTCTCTGTCCGTCTCTCTCTCTCTCTCTCTCTCTGTCCATCTCTCTCTCTCTCTCTCTGTCCATCTCTCTCTCTCTCTGTCCATCTCTCTCTCTCTCTGTCCATCTCTCTCTCTCTCTGTCCATCTCTCTCTCTCTCTGTCCATCTCTCTCTCTCTCTCTGTCCATCTCTCTCTCTCTCTCTGTCCTTCTCTCTTTCTCTCTCTCTGTCTCTCTCTGTCCATCTCTCTCTCTCTCTCTCTGTCCATCTCTCTCTCTCTCTCTCTGTCCTTCTCTCTTTCTCTCTCTCTGTCTCTCTCTGTCCATCTCTCTCTCTCTCTCTGTCCTTCTCTCTTTCTCTCTCTCTGTCTCTCTCTCTCTCTGTCTGTCAGGACGTATCGTGGTTATAACCTGTCTCAGGGAGTGTCAGACGTCACTGTGGAGAATAACTTGTCAAGAGTCGTCTCTGCGGTGTCCCACGCTCTCACCTCCTCTACGTCACGGGCCCTCACTGTGAGTACACACACACACACACACACACACACACACACACACACACACACACACACACACCTCCATGTCTAGGGCCCTCACAGTGAGTTGACACACACACCTTGGTGTCCTCCTCCGTAGGCCAGACCATAGTTCATTCATGGAATTATCAATCTGTACTTTTATTTTCCTTTCCTGTGCAGTTCGGCTGCTGTGAGGCGCTGCATCTTCTGACCACCACCTACCCAGCATGCACCTGGAGTACGGGCTGGCACTGTGGTTACGTCAGCTCCACCGTCACACACCCCAACCGATCTAACCTCAACCGCTCCCGGGCACGCTCACACAGGTACACACACACACGAGCACATGCGCACACGCGCATACAGGCGCACACACACACACAGGCGCACACACACACACACAGGCGCACACAGGCATACACACACACAGGCACACACACAGGCACACACACACACACACACAGGCACACACACACACACACACACACACACCCAGGCACACACACACACACCCAGGCACACACACACACACAGGTACACACACACACACACACAGGTACACCCCCCCCCCCCTCTGTTTTGGAGTTTGTATGACGGCTCAGCCCCATTAGAGGAAGGGAAGAGGAGTCTAACATGATGATGTCTCTCTCTCAGCCTCTCTCAGCCCGGCTCAGGTCCATTAGAGGAAGGGAAGAGGAGTCTAACAGTAGGGATGGTTAACATGATGATGTCTCTCTCTCAGCCTCTCTCAGCCCGGCTCAGGTCCATTAGAGGAAGGGAAGAGGAGTCTAACATGATGTTGTCTCTCTCCCAGCCTCTCTCAGCCCGGCTCAGGTCCATTAGAGGAAGGGAAGAGGAGTCTAACATGATGTTGTCTCTCTCCCAGCCCGGCTCAGGTCCATTAGAGGAAGGGAAGAGGAGTCTAACATGATGATGTCTCTCTCCCAGCCTCTCTCAGCCCGGCTCAGGCCCATTAGAGGAAGGGAAGAGGAGTCTAACATGATGATGTCTCTCTCCCAGCCTCTCTCAGCCCGGCTCAGGTCCATTAGAGGAAGGGAAGAGGAGTCTAACATGATGTTGTCTCTCTCCCAGCCTCTCTCAGCCCGGCTCAGGTCCATTAGAGGAAGGGAAGAGGAGTCTAACATGATGATGTCTCTCTCTCAGCCTCTCTCAGCCCGGCTCAGGTCCATTAGAGGAAGGGAAGAGGAGTCTAACATGATGATGTCTCTCTCCCAGCCTCTCCCAGCCCGGCTCAGGTCCATTAGAGGAAGGGAAGAGGAGTCTAACATGATGTTGTCTCTCTCCCAGCCTCTCCCAGCCCGGCTCAGGTCCATTAGAGGAAGGGAAGAGGAGTCTAACAGTAGTGATGGTTAACATGATGATGTCTCTCTCTCAGCCTCTCTCAGCCCGGCTCAGGTCCATTAGAGGAAGGGAAGAGGAGTCTAACATGATGTTGTCTCTCTCCCAGCCTCTCCCAGCCCGGCTCAGGCCCATTAGAGGAAGGGAAGAGGAGTCTAACATGATGATGTCTCTCTCCCAGCCTCTCCCAGCCCGGCTCAGGTCCATTAGAGGAAGGGAAGAGGAGTCTAACATGATGTTGTCTCTCTCCCAGCCTCTCCCAGCCCGGCTCAGGCCCATTAGAGGAAGGGAAGAGGAGTCTAACATGATGATGTCTCTCTCCCAGCCTCTCCCAGCCCGGCTCAGGTCCATTAGAGGAAGGGAAGAGGAGTCTAACATGATGTTGTCTCTCTCCCAGCCTCTCCCAGCCCGGCTCAGGCCCATTAGAGGAAGGGAAGAGGAGTCTAACATGATGTTGTCTCTCTCCCAGCCTCTCCCAGCCCGGCTCAGGCCCATTAGAGGAAGGGAAGAGGAGTCTAACATGATGATGTCTCTCTCTCAGCCTCTCCCAGCCCGGCTCAGGTCCATTAGAGGAAGGGAAGAGGAGTCTAACATGATGATGTCTCTCTCCCAGCCTCTCCCAGCCCGGCTCAGGTCCATTAGAGGAAGGGAAGAGGAGTCTAACATGATGATGTCTCTCTCCCAGCCTCTCCCAGCCCGGCTCAGGTCCATTAGAGGAAGGGAAGAGGAGTCTAACATGATGTTGTCTCTCTCTCAGCCCGGCTCAGGTCCATTAGAGGAAGGGAAGAGGAGTCTAACAGTAGTGATGGTTAACATGATGATGTCTCTCTCCCAGCCTCTCTCAGCCCGGCTCAGGTCCATTAGAGGAAGGGAAGAGGAGTCTAACATGATGTTGTCTCTCTCCCAGCCTCTCTCAGCCCGGCTCAGGTCCATTAGAGGAAGGGAAGAGGAGTTTAACATGATGTTGTCTCTCTCCCAGCCTCTCTCAGCCCGGCTCAGGTCCATTAGAGGAAGGGAAGAGGAGTCTAACATGATGTTGTCTCTCTCCCAGCCCGGCTCAGGCCCATTAGAGGAAGGGAAGAGGAGTCTAACATGATGATGTCTCTCTCCCAGCCTCTCCCAGCCCGGCTCAGGCCCATTAGAGGAAGGGAAGAGGAGTCTAACATGATGTTGTCTCTCTCCCAGCCTCTCCCAGCCCGGCTCAGGTCCATTAGAGGAAGGGAAGAGGAGTCTAAACATGATGTTGTCTCTCTCCCAGCCTCTCCCAGCCCGGCTCAGGCCCATTAGAGGAAGGGAAGAGGAGTCTAACATGATGTTGTCTCTCTCCCAGCCCGGCTCAGGCCCATTAGAGGAAGGGAAGAGGAGTCTAACATGATGATGTCTCTCTCCCAGCCCGGCTCAGGCCCATTAGAGGAAGGGAAGAGGAGTCTAACATGATGATGTCTCTCTCCCAGCCTCTCCCAGCCCGGCTCAGGTCCATTAGAGGAAGGGAAGATGAGTCTAACATGATGATGTCTCTCTCCCAGCCTCTCCCAGCCCGGCTCAGGCCCATTAGAGGAAGGGAAGAGGAGTCTAACATGATGATGTCTCTTTCCCAGCCTCTCTCAGCCCGGCTCAGGTCCATTAGAGGAAAGGAAGAGGAGTCTAACATGATGTTGTCTCTCTCCCAGCCTCTCCCAGCCCGGCTCAGGCCCATTAGAGGAAGGGAAGAGGAGTCTAACATGATGATGTCTCTCTCCCAGCCTCTCCCAGCCCGGCTCAGGCCCATTAGAGGAAGGGAAGAGGAGTCTAACATGATGATGTCTCTCTCCCAGCCTCTCTCAGCCCGGCTCAGGTCCATTAGAGGAAGGGAAGAGGAGTCTAACATGATGTTGTCTCTCTCCCAGCCCGGCTCAGGCCCATTAGAGGAAGGGAAGAGGAGTCTAACATGATGATGTCTCTCTCCCAGCCTCTCTCAGCCCGGCTCAGGTCCATTAGAGGAAGGGAAGAGGAGTCTAACATGATGATGTCTCTCTCCCGCCTCTCCCAGCCCGGCTCAGGTCCATTAGAGGAAGGGAAGAGGAGTCTAACATGATGTTATCTCTCTCCCAGCCTCTCCCAGCCCGGCTCAGGCCCATTAGAGGAAGGGAAGAGGAGTCTAACATGATGTTGTCTCTCTCCCAGCCCGGCTCAGGCCCATTAGAGGAAGGGAAGAGGAGTCTAACATGATGATGTCTCTCTCCCAGCCTCTCCCAGCCCGGCTCAGGTCCATTAGAGGAAGGGAAGAGGAGTCTAACAGTAGTGATGGTTAACATGATGATGTCTCTCTCCCAGCCTCTCTCAGCCCGGCTCAGGTCCATTAGAGGAAGGGAAGAGGAGTCTAACAGTAGTGATGGTTAACATGATGATGTCTCTCTCCCAGCCTCTCTCAGCCCGGCTCAGGTCCATTAGAGGAAGGGAAGAGGAGTTTAACATGATGTTGTCTCTCTCCCAGCCTCTCTCAGCCCGGCTCAGGCCCATTAGAGGAAGGGAAGAGGAGTCTAACATGATGATGTCTCTCTCCCAGCCTCTCTCAGCCCGGCTCAGGTCCATTAGAGGAAGGGAAGAGGAGTCTAACATGATGATGTCTCTCTCCCAGCCTCTCCCAGCCCGGCTCAGGCCCATTAGAGGAAGGGAAGAGGAGTCTAACATGATGTTGTCTCTCTCCCAGCCTCTCCCAGCCCGGCTCAGGCCCATTAGAGGAAGGGAAGAGGAGTCTAACAGTAGTGATGGTTAACATGATGATGTCTCTCTCTCAGCCTCTCTCAGCCCGGCTCAGGTCCATTAGAGGAAAGGAAGAGGAGTCTAACATGATGATGTCTCTCTCCCAGCCTCTCCCAGCCCGGCTCAGGTCCATTAGAGGAAGGGAAGAGGAGTCTAACATGATGATGTCTCTCTCCCAGCCTCTCCCAGCCCGGCTCAGGTCCATTAGAGGAAGGGAAGAGGAGTCTAACATGATGTTGTCTCTCTCCCAGCCTCTCCCAGCCCGGCTCAGGTCCATTAGAGGAAGGGAAGAGGAGTCTAACAGTAGTGATGGTTAACATGATGATGTCTCTCTCTCAGCCTCTCTCAGCCCGGCTCAGGTCCATTAGAGGAAGGGAAGAGGAGTCTAACATGATGTTGTCTCTCTCCCAGCCCGGCTCAGGCCCATTAGAGGAAGGGAAGAGGAGTCTAACATGATGATGTCTCTCTCCCAGCCCGGCTCAGGCCCATTAGAGGAAGGGAAGAGGAGTCTAACATGATGTTGTCTCTCTCCCAGCCCGGCTCAGGCCCATTAGAGGAAGGGAAGAGGAGTCTAACATGATGATGTCTCTCTCCCAGCCCGGCTCAGGCCCATTAGAGGAAGGGAAGAGGAGTCTAACATGATGATGTCTCTCTCCCAGCCTCTCCCAGCCCGGCTCAGGTCCATTAGAGGAAGGGAAGAGGAGTCTAACATGATGATGTCTCTCTCCCAGCCTCTCTCAGCCCGGCTCAGGTCCATTAGAGGAAAGGAAGAGGAGTCTAACATGATGTTGTCTCTCTCCCAGCCTCTCCCAGCCCGGCTCAGGTCCATTAGAGGAAGGGAAGAGGAGTCTAACATGATGATGTCTCTCTCCCAGCCTCTCCCAGCCCGGCTCAGGTCCATTAGAGGAAGGGAAGAGGAGTCTAACATGATGTTGTCTCTCTCCCAGCCCGGCTCAGGCCCATTAGAGGAAGGGAAGAGGAGTCTAACAGTAGTGATGGCTAACATGATGATGTCTCTCTCCCAGCCTCTCCCAGCCCGGCTCAGGTCCATTAGAGGAACGCAAGAGGAGTCTAACATGATGATGTCTCTCTCCCAGCCTCTCCCAGCCCGGCTCAGGTCCATTAGAGGAAGGGAAGAGGAGTCTAACATGATGTTGTCTCTCTCCCAGCCTCTCCCAGCCCGGCTCAGGTCCATTAGAGGAAGGGAAGAGGAGTCTAACAGTAGTGATGGTTAACATGATGATGTCTCTCTCCCAGCCTCTCCCAGCCCGGCTCAGGTCCATTAGAGGAAGGGAAGAGGAGTCTAACATGATGTTGTCTCTCTCCCAGCCTCTCCCAGCCCGGCTCAGGCCCATTAGAGGAAGGGAAGAGGAGTCTAACATGATGATGTCTCTCTCCCAGCCTCTCCCAGCCCGGCTCAGGCCCATTAGAGGAAGGGAAGAGGAGTCTAACATGATGATGTCTCTCTCCCAGCCTCTCTCAGCCCGGCTCAGGCCCATTAGAGGAAGGGAAGAGGAGTCTAACATGATGATGTCTCTCTCCCAGCCTCTCTCAGCCCGGCTCAGGTCCATTAGAGGAAGGGAAGAGGAGTCTAACATGATGTTGTCTCTCTCTCAGCCCGGCTCAGGTCCATTAGAGGAAGGGAAGAGGAGTCTAACAGTAGTGATGGTTAACATGATGATGTCTCTCTCCCAGCCTCTCTCAGCCCGGCTCAGGTCCATTAGAGGAAGGGAAGAGGAGTCTAACATGATGTTGTCTCTCTCCCAGCCTCTCTCAGCCCGGCTCAGGTCCATTAGAGGAAGGGAAGAGGAGTCTAACATGATGTTGTCTCTCTCTCAGCCCGGCTCAGGTCCATTAGAGGAAGGGAAGAGGAGTCTAACAGTAGTGATGGTTAACATGATGATGTCTCTCTCCCAGCCTCTCTCAGCCCGGCTCAGGTCCATTAGAGGAAGGGAAGAGGAGTCTAACATGATGTTGTCTCTCTCCCAGCCTCTCTCAGCCCGGCTCAGGTCCATTAGAGGAAGGGAAGAGGAGTCTAACAGTAGTGATGGTTAACATGATGATGTCTCTCTCCCAGCCTCTCCCAGCCCGGCTCAGGCCCATTAGAGGAAGGGAAGAGGAGTCTAACATGATGTTGTCTCTCTCCCAGCCTCTCTCAGCCCGGCTCAGGTCCATTAGAGGAAGGGAAGAGGAGTCTAACATGATGTTGTCTCTCTCCCAGCCTCTCTCAGCCCGGCTCAGGCCCATTAGAGGAAGGGAAGAGGAGTCTAACATGATGTTGTCTCTCTCCCAGCCTCTCTCAGCCCGGCTCAGGTCCATTAGAGGAAGGGAAGAGGAGTCTAACAGTAGTGATGGTTAACATGATGATGTCTCTCTCCCAGCCTCTCTCAGCCCGGCTCAGGTCCATTAGAGGAAGGGAAGAGGAGTCTAAACATGATGATGTCTCTCTCCCAGCCTCTCTCAGCCCGGCTCAGGCCCATTAGAGGAAGGGAAGAGGAGTCTAACATGATGTTGTCTCTCTCCCAGCCTCTCCCAGCCCGGCTCAGGTCCATTAGAGGAAGGGAAGAGGAGTCTAACAGTAGTGATGGTTAACATGATGTTGTCTCTCTCCCAGCCTCTCTCAGCCCGGCTCAGGCCCATTAGAGGAAGGGAAGAGGAGTCTAACAGTAGTGATGGTTAACATGATGATGTCTCTCTCCCAGCCTCTCTCAGCCCGGCTCAGGCCCATTAGAGGAAGGGAAGAGGAGTCTAACAGTAGGGATGGTTAACATGATGATGTCTCTCTCCCAGCCTCTCTCAGCCCGGCTCAGGCCCATTAGAGGAAGGGAAGAGGAGTCTAACAGTAGGGATGGTTAACATGATGATGTCTCTCTCCCAGCCTCTCTCAGCCCGGCTCAGGCCCATTAGAGGAAGGGAAGAGGAGTCTAACAGTAGGGATGGCTAACATGATGATGTCTCTGCTGTCCTCTGCCTGGTTTCCTCTGGACCTCTCTGCTCACCAAGATGCTCTGCTGCTGGCCGGGAACCTGCTCGCTGGTACGTACCTGGACACAACACCTGTATACACCTGTTTGATGTTATTATAATGTTTACACACCTGTATACACCTGCTTGATGTTATTATAATGTTAACACACCTGTATACACCTGTTTGATGTTATTATAATGTTAACACACCTGTATACACCTGCTTGATGTTATTATAATGTTAACACACCTGTATACACCTGTTTGATGTTATTATAATGTTAACACACCTGTATACACCTGCTTGATGTTATTATAATGTTAACACACCTGTATACACCTGCTTGATGTTATTATAATGTTAACACACCTCTATACACCTGTTTGATGTTATTATAATGTTAACACACCTGTATACACCTGCTTGATGTTATTATAATGTTAACACACCTGTATACACCTGTATTCACCTGCTTGATGTTATTATAATGTTTACACACCTGTATACACCTGCTTGATGTTATTATAATGTTAACACACCTGTATACACCTGCTTGATGTTATTATAATGTTATCACACCTGTATACACCTGTTTGATGTTATTATAATGTTAACACACCTGTATACACCTGTTTGATGTTATTATAATGTTAACACACCTGTATACACCTGTTTGATGTTATTATAATGTTAACACACCTGTATACACCTGTTTGATGTTATTATAATGTTAACACACCTGTATACACCTGTTTGATGTTATTATAATGTTAACACACCTGTATACACCTGCTTGATGTTATTATAATGTTTACACACCTGTATACACCTGCTTGATGTTATTATAATGTTTACACACCTGTATACACCTGCTTGATGTTATTATAATGTTAACACACCTGTATACACCTGCTTGATGTTATTATAATGTTTACACACCTGTATACACCTGTATACACCTGCTTGATGTTATTATAATGTTAACACACCTGTATACACCTGTTTGATGTTATTATAATGTTTACACACCTGTATACACCTGTTTGATGTTATTATAATGTTTACACACCTGTATACACCTGCTTGATGTTATTATAATGTTTACACACCTGTATACACCTGTTTGATGTTATTATAATGTTAACACACCTGTATACACCTGTTTGATGTTATTATAATGTTTACACACCTGTATACACCTGCTTGATGTTATTATAATGTTTACACACCTGTATACACCTGTTTGATGTTATTATAATGTTAACACACCTGTATACACCTGCTTGATGTTATTATAATGTTAACACACCTGTATACACCTGTTTGATGTTATTATAATGTTTACACACCTGTATACACCTGTTTGATGTTATTATAATGTTAACACACCTGTATACACCTGTTTGATGTTATTATAATGTTAACACACCTGTATACACCTGCTTGATGTTATTATAATGTTAACACACCTGTATACACCTGTATACACCTGCTTGATGTTATTATAATGTTTACACACCTGTATACACCTGCTTGATGTTATTATAATGTTTACACACCTGTATACACCTGCTTGATGTTATTATAATGTTAACAGACCTGTATACACCTGTTTGATGTTATTATAATGTTAACACACCTGTATACACCTGTTTGATGTTATTATAATGTTAACACACCTGTTTTGATGTTATTATAATGTTAACACACCTGTATACACCTGTTTGATGTTATTATAATGTTTACACACCTGTATACACCTGTTTGATGTTATTATAATGTTAACACACCTGTATACACCTGCTTGATGTTATTATAATGTTAACACACCTGTATACACCTGCTTGATGTTATTATAATGTTAACACACCTGTATACACCTGTTTGATGTTATTATAATGTTAACACACCTGTATACACCTGCTTGATGTTATTATAATGTTAACACACCTGTATACACCTGTTTGATGTTATTATAATGTTAACACACCTGTATACACCTGCTTGATGTTATTATAATGTTAACACACCTGTATACACCTGCTTGATGTTATTATAATGTTAACACACCTGTATACACCTGTATACACCTGCTTGATGTTATTATAATGTTTACACACCTGTATACACCTGCTTGATGTTATTATAATGTTTACACACCTGTATACACCTGCTTGATGTTATTATAATGTTAACACACCTGTATACACCTGCTTGATGTTATTATAATGTTAACACACCTGTATACACCTGCTTGATGTTATTATAATGTTAACACACCTGTATACACCTGTTTGATGTTATTATAATGTTAACACACCTGTATACACCTGCTTGATGTTATTATAATGTTAACACACCTGTATACACCTGCTTGATGTTATTATAATGTTAACACACCTGTATACACCTGTTTGATGTTATTATAATGTTTACACACCTGTATACACCTGCTTGATGTTATTATAATGTTAACACACCTGTATACACCTGTTTGATGTTATTATAATGTTAACACACCTGTATACACCTGCTTGATGTTATTATAATGTTAACACACCTGTATACACCTGCTTGATGTTATTATAATGTTTACAGAATGTTCACACCTGGATAAACCTGTATACACCTGCTTGATGTTATTATAATGTTTACACACCTGTATACACCTGTTTGATGTTATTATAATGTTTACAGAATGTTCACACCTGGATAAACCTGTATACACCTGCTTGATGTTATTATAATGTTAACACACCTGTATACACCTGTATACACCTGCTTGATGTTATTATAATGTTAACACACCTGTATACACCTGCTTGATGTTATTATAATGTTAACACACCTGTATACACCTGCTTGATGTTATTATAATGTTAACACACCTGTATACACCTGCTTGATGTTATTATAATGTTAACACACCTGTATACACCTGTATACACCTGCTTGATGTTATTATAATGTTAACACACCTGTATACACCTGCTTGATGTTATTATAATGTTAACACACCTGTATACACCTGCTTGATGTTATTATAATGTTTACACACCTGTATACACCTGTTTGATGTTATTATAATGTTTACACACCTGTATACACCTGCTTGATGTTATTATAATGTTAACACACCTGTATACACCTGTTTGATGTTATTATAATGTTTACACACCTGTATACACCTGCTTGATGTTATTATAATGTTTACACACCTGTATACACCTGTTTGATGTTATTATAATGTTAACACACCTGTATACACCTGTTTGATGTTATTATAATGTTAACACACCTGTATACACCTGCTTGATGTTATTATAATGTTAACACACCTGTATACAGCTGTTTGATGTTATTATAATGTTAACACACCTGTATACACCTGTTTGATGTTATTATAATGTTAACACACCTGTATACACCTGCTTGATGTTATTATAATGTTAACACACCTGTATACAGCTGTTTGATGTTATTATAATGTTAACACACCTGTATACACCTGTTTGATGTTATTATAATGTTAACACACCTGTATACACCTGCTTGATGTTATTATAATGTTAACACACCTGTATACAGCTGTTTGATGTTATTATAATGTTAACACACCTGTATACAGCTGTTTGATGTTATTATAATGTTAACACACCTGTTTGATGTTATTAAAATGTTAACACACCTGTATACACCTGCTTGATGTTATTATAATGTTTACACACCTGTATACACCTGTTTGATGTTATTATAATGTTAACACACCTGTATATACCTGCTTGATGTTATTATAATGTTAACACACCTGTATACACCTGCTTGATGTTATTATAATGTTAACACACCTGTATACACCTGTATGATGTTATTATAATGTTAACACACCTGTATACACCTGTTTGATGTTATTATAATGTTAACACACCTGTATACACCTGCTTGATGTTATTATAATGTTAACACACCTGTATACACCTGCTTGATGTTATTATAATGTTAACACACCTGTATACACCTGTTTGATGTTATTATAATGTTAACACACCTGTATACACCTGTTTGATGTTATTATAATGTTAACACACCTGTATACACCTGTTTGATGTTATTATAATGTTAACACACCTGTATCCACCTGCTTGATGTTATTATAATGTTAACACACCTGTATACACCTGTATACACCTGCTTGATGTTATTATAATGTTAACACACCTGTATACACCTGTTTGATGTTATTATAATGTTAACACACCTGTATACATCTGTTTGATGTTAGTATAATGTTAACACACCTGTATACAGCTGCTTGATGTTATTATAATGTTTACACACCTGTATACACCTGTTTGATGTTATTATAATGTTAACACACCTGTATACACCTGTTTGATGTTATTATAATGTTTACAGAATGTTAACACACCTGTATACATCTGTATGATGTTATTATAATGTTAACACACCTGTATACACCTGTTTGATGTTATTATAATGTTTACAGAATGTTAACACACCTGTATACACCTGCTTGATGTTATTATAATGTTAACACACCTGTATACACCTGTTTGATGTTAGTATAATGTTAACACACCTGTATACACCTGCTTGATGTTATTATAATGTTAACACACCTGTATACACCTGTTTGATGTTATTATAATGTTTACAGAATGTTAACACACCTGTATACACCTGTTTGATGTTATTATAATGTTTACACACCTGTATACACCTGCTTGATGTTATTATAATGTTAACACACCTGTATACACCTGTTTGATGTTATTATAATGTTAACACACCTGTATACACCTGTTTGATGTTATTATAATGTTTACACACCTTTACACACCTGGATAAACCTGTATACACCTGCTTGATGTTATTATAATGTTTACACACCTGTATCCACCTGCTTGATGTTATTATAATGTTAACACACCTGTATACACCTGGATAAACCTGTATACACCTGCTTGATGTTATTATAATGTTTACACACCTGTATACACCTGTTTGATGTTATTATAATGTTAACACACCTGTATACACCTGGATAAACCTGTATACACCTGTTTGATGTTATTATAATGTTAACACACCTGTATACACCTGCTTGATGTTATTATAATGTTTACACACCTGTATACACCTGTTTGATGTTAGTATAATGTTAACACACCTGTATACACCTGTTTGATGTTATTATAATGTTTACACACCTGTATACACCTGTATACACCTGTTTGATGTTATTATAATGTTTACACACCTGTATCCACCTGCTTGATGTTATTATAATGTTAACACACCTGTATACACCTGGATAAACCTGTATACACCTGCTTGATGTTATTAAGGTGTTTACCTGTCTCGCGGTATTTCAACCTTCATAAAACCTTATTACAACAATCGGTACGATCTTTACAAACCTGTTGAACGTTAGTACGTTATTAGGACATAATTAGTACCTTAACATTAACATAGTCCGGGAACCTGGCATCCTGACTGTACGTGTAGCTCATGTAACATGTATGTAGTTCTGTCCTTCAGCTGTTGTTGTCTATTGATGTCCTGTATTATGTCATGTTTTGTGTGGCTCCCCAGGAAGAGTAGCTGCTGCAATAGAAACAGATAATGATCATATTAAACCCCAGGAAGAGTAGCTGCTGCTATAGAAACAGATAATGATCCTAATAAACCCCAGGAAGAGTAGCTGCTGCTATAGAAACAGATAATGATCATATTAAACCCCAGGAAGAGTAGCTGCTGCTGTAGAAACAGATAATGATTCTAATAAACCCCAGGAAGACTAGCTGTTGCTATAGAAACATAAAATGATCCTAATAAACCCCAGGAAGAGTAGCTGCTGCTATAGAAACAGATAATGATCATAATAAACCCCAGGAAGAGTAGCTGCTGCTATAGAAACAGATACTGATCCTAATAAACCCCCAGGAAGAGTAGCTGCTGCTATAGAAACAGATAATGATCCTAATAAACCCCAGGAAGAGTAGCTGCTGCTATAGAAACAGATAACGATTCTAATAAACCCCAGGAAGAGTAGCTGCTACTCTGCTATAGAAACATATAATGATCCTAATAAACCCCATGAATAGTAGCTGCTGCTATAGAAACAGATAATGATCCTAATAAACCCCAGGAAGAGTAGCTGCTGCTATAGAAACTGATAATGATCATATTAAACCCCAGGAAGAGTAGCTGCTGCTATAGAAACAGATAATGATCCTAATAAACCCCAGGAAGAGTAGCTGCTGCTATAGAAACAGATAATGATCATATTAAACCCCAGGAAGAGTAGCTGCTGCTGTAGAAACAGATAATGATTCTAATAAACCCCAGGAAGACTAGCTGTTGCTATAGAAACATAAAATGATCCTAATAAACCCCAGGAAGAGTAGCTGCTGCTATAGAAACAGATAATGATCCTAATAAACCCCAGGAAGAGTAGCTGCTGCTATAGAAACAGATAATGATCCTAATAAACCCCAGGAAGAGTAGCTGCTGCTATAGAAACAGATAATGATCCTAATAAACCCCAGGAAGAGTAGCTGCTGCTATAGAAACAGATAATGATTCTAATAAACCCCAGGAAGAGTAGCTGCTACTCTGCTATAGAAACATATAATGATCCTAATAAACCCCAGGAAGAGTAGCTGCTGCTATAGAAACAGATAATGATCATAATAAACCCCAGGAAGAGTAGCTGCTGCTATAGAAACAGATACTGATCCTAATAAACCCCCAGGAAGAGTAGCTGCTGCTATAGAAACAGATAATGATCCTAATAAACCCCAGGAAGAGTAGCTGCTGCTATAGAAACAGATAACGATTCTAATAAACCCCAGGAAGAGTAGCTGCTACTCTGCTATAGAAACATATAATGATCCTAATAAACCCCATGAATAGTAGCTGCTGCTATAGAAACAGATAATGATCCTAATAAACCCCAGGAAGAGTAGCTGCTGCTATAGAAACTGATAATGATCATATTAAACCCCAGGAAGAGTAGCTGCTGCTATAGAAACAGATAATGATCCTAATAAACCCCAGGAAGAGTAGCTGCTGCTATAGAAACAGATAATGATCATATTAAACCCCAGGAAGAGTAGCTGCTGCTGTAGAAACAGATAATGATTCTAATAAACCCCAGGAAGACTAGCTGTTGCTATAGAAACATAAAATGATCCTAATAAACCCCAGGAAGAGTAGCTGCTGCTATAGAAACAGATAATGATCCTAATAAACCCCAGGAAGAGTAGCTGCTGCTATAGAAACAGATAATGATCCTAATAAACCCCAGGAAGAGTAGCTGCTGCTATAGAAACAGATAATGATCCTAATAAACCCCAGGAAGAGTAGCTGCTGCTATAGAAACAGATAATGATTCTAATAAACCCCAGGAAGAGTAGCTGCTACTCTGCTATAGAAACATATAATGATCCTAATAAACCCCAGGAATAGTAGCTGCTGCTATAGAAACAGATAATGATCATATTAAACCCCAGGAAGAGTAGCTGCTGCTATAGAAACAGATAATGATCATATTAAACCCCAGGAAGAGTAGCTGCTGCTATAGAAACAGATAATGATCCTAATAAACCCCAGGAAGAGTAGCTGCTGCTATAGAAACAGATAATGATCATATTAAACCCCAGGAAGAGTAGCTGCTGCTGTAGAAACAGATAATGATTCTAATAAACCCTAGGAAGAGTAGCTGCTACTCTGCTATAGAAACATATAATGATCCTAATAAACCCCAGGAATAGTAGCTGCTGCTATAGAAACAGATAATGATCCTAATAAACCCCAGGAAGAGTAGCTGCTGCTATAGAAACAGATAATGATCCTAATAAACCCCAGGAAGAGTAGTTGCTGCTATAGAAACAGATAATGATCCTAATAAACCCCAGGAAGAGTAGCTGCTGCTTTAGAAACAGATAATGATCCTAATAAACCCCAGGAAGAGTAGCTGCTGCTATTAATGATCCTAATAAACCCCAGGAAGAGTAGCTGCTGCTATAGAAACAGATAATGATCCTAATAAACCCCAGGAAGAGTAGCTGCTGCTTTAGAAACAGATAATGATCCTAATAAACCCCAGGAAGAGTAGCTGCTGCTATAGAAACAGATAATGATCCTAATAAACCCCAGAAAGAGTAGCTTCTGCTATAGAAACAGATAATGATCCTAATAAACCCCAGGAAGAGTAGCTGCTGCTATAGAAACAGATAATGATCCTAATAAACCCCAGGAAGAGTAGCCGCTGCTTTAGAAACAGATAATGATCCTAATAAACCCCAGGAAGAGTAGCTGCTGCTATTAATTATCCTAATAAACCCAAGGAAGAGTAGCCGCTGCTTTAGAAACAGATAATGATCCTAATAAACCCCAGGAAGAGTAGCTTCTGCTATAGAAACAGATAATGATCCTAATAAACCCCAGGAAGAGTAGCTGCTGCTATAGAAACAGATAATGATCCTAATAAACCCCAGGAAGAGTAGCTGCTGCTATAGAAACAGATAACGATTCTAATAAACCCCAGGAAGAGTAGCTGCTACTCTGCTATAGAAACATATAATGATCCTAATAAACCCCATGAATAGTAGCTGCTGCTATAGAAACAGATAATGATCCTAATAAACCCCAGGAAGAGTAGCTGCTGCTATAGAAACTGATAATGATCATATTAAACCCCAGGAAGAGTAGCTGCTGCTATAGAAACAGATAATGATCCTAATAAACCCCAGGAAGAGTAGCTGCTGCTATAGAAACAGATAATGATCATATTAAACCCCAGGAAGAGTAGCTGCTGCTGTAGAAACAGATAATGATTCTAATAAACCCCAGGAAGACTAGCTGTTGCTATAGAAACATAAAATGATCCTAATAAACCCCAGGAAGAGTAGCTGCTGCTATAGAAACAGATAATGATCCTAATAAACCCCAGGAAGAGTAGCTGCTGCTATAGAAACAGATAATGATCCTAATAAACCCCAGGAAGAGTAGCTGCTGCTATAGAAACAGATAATGATCCTAATAAACCCCAGGAAGAGTAGCTGCTGCTATAGAAACAGATAATGATTCTAATAAACCCCAGGAAGAGTAGCTGCTACTCTGCTATAGAAACATATAATGATCCTAATAAACCCCAGGAATAGTAGCTGCTGCTATAGAAACAGATAATGATCATATTAAACCCCAGGAAGAGTAGCTGCTGCTATAGAAACAGATAATGATCATATTAAACCCCAGGAAGAGTAGCTGCTGCTATAGAAACAGATAATGATCCTAATAAACCCCAGGAAGAGTAGCTGCTGCTATAGAAACAGATAATGATCATATTAAACCCCAGGAAGAGTAGCTGCTGCTGTAGAAACAGATAATGATTCTAATAAACCCTAGGAAGAGTAGCTGCTACTCTGCTATAGAAACATATAATGATCCTAATAAACCCCAGGAATAGTAGCTGCTGCTATAGAAACAGATAATGATCCTAATAAACCCCAGGAAGAGTAGCTGCTGCTATAGAAACAGATAATGATCCTAATAAACCCCAGGAAGAGTAGTTGCTGCTATAGAAACAGATAATGATCCTAATAAACCCCAGGAAGAGTAGCTGCTGCTTTAGAAACAGATAATGATCCTAATAAACCCCAGGAAGAGTAGCTGCTGCTATTAATGATCCTAATAAACCCCAGGAAGAGTAGCTGCTGCTATAGAAACAGATAATGATCCTAATAAACCCCAGGAAGAGTAGCTGCTGCTTTAGAAACAGATAATGATCCTAATAAACCCCAGGAAGAGTAGCTGCTGCTATAGAAACAGATAATGATCCTAATAAACCCCAGAAAGAGTAGCTTCTGCTATAGAAACAGATAATGATCCTAATAAACCCCAGGAAGAGTAGCTGCTGCTATAGAAACAGATAATGATCCTAATAAACCCCAGGAAGAGTAGCCGCTGCTTTAGAAACAGATAATGATCCTAATAAACCCCAGGAAGAGTAGCTGCTGCTATTAATTATCCTAATAAACCCAAGGAAGAGTAGCCGCTGCTTTAGAAACAGATAATGATCCTAATAAACCCCAGGAAGAGTAGCTTCTGCTATAGAAACAGATAATGATCCTAATAAACCCCAGGAAGAGTAGCTGCTGCTTTAGAAACAGATAATGATCCTAATAAACCCCAGGAAGTGTAGCTACTGCTATAGAAACAGATAATGATCCTAATAAACCCCAGGAAGAGTAGCTGCTGCTATTAATGATCCTAATAAACCCCAGGAAGAGTAGCTGCTGCTATAGAAAAAGATAATGATCATAATAAATCCCAGGAAGAGTAGCTGCTGCTATAGAAACAGATAATGATCCTAATAAACCCCAGGAAGAGTAGCTGCTGCTATAGAAACAGATAATGATCCTAATAAACCCCAGGAAGAGTAGCTGCTGCTTTAGAAACAGCTAATGATCCTAATAAATCCCAGGAAGAGTAGCTGCTGCTATAGAAACAGCTAATGGGGATCCTAAACAAATACCACAATGACAACATTCAGCTGTCGTATTCCCAACATCAAACCAAGCTGTACAACGCTCTTCTCATTCAGCGACGGCTCCACAGTGTATGTGTAGTCCCTGGGCTGGGGAGGAGGAGGGAGGGCCGGTCCCCGGTAAGACAGAGGAGCCCTGGGCAGCGGTGGGAGAGCGCCCCCTGGTGGTCCTGGTGGAACAACTCTTCTCTCACATCCTCAAGATACTCAACATCTGTGCCCACGTGCTGGACGACACGCCGCCCGGACCCGCCGTCAAGGTGTGTGTGTGTCTAAACAATGTGTAAATCAGAGATACAAAGGGATAATCTGTCCTCCCAGGCCACCCTGCCGTCCCTAGCCAACGCTCCCTCTCTCTGTGTTGTCCTCTCTGTCCTCCAGGCCACCCTGCCGTCCCTAGCCAACGCTCCCTCTCTCAGTGTTGTCCTCTCTGTCCCCCCAGGCCACCCTGCCGTCCCTAGCCAACGCTCCCTCTCTCAGTGTTGTCCTCTCTGTCCTCCAGGTCACCCTGCCGTCCCTAGCCAACGCTCCCTCTCTCAGTGTTGTCCTCTCTGTCCCCCCAGGCCACCCTGACGTCCCTAGCCAACGCTCCCTCTCTCAGTGTTGTCCTCTCTGTCCTCCAGGCCACCCTGCCGTCCCTAGCCAACGCTCCCTCTCTCAGTGTTGTCCTCCAGGCCACCCTGCCGTCCCTAGCCAACACTCCCTCTCTCTGTGTTGTCCTCTCTGTCCTCTAGGCCACCCTGCCGTCCCTAGCCAACGCTCCCTCTCTCAGTGTTGTCCTCTCTGTCCCCCCAGGCCACCCTGCCGTCCCTAGCCAACGCTCCCTCTCTCAGTGTTGTCCTCTCTGTCCCTCCAGGCCACCCTGCCGTCCCTAGCCAACGCTCCCTCCCTCAGTGTTGTCCTCTCTGTCCCTCCAGGCCACCCTGCCGTCCCTAGCCAACGCTCCCTCTCTGTGTTGTCCCCTCTGTCCTCCAGGCCACCCTGCCGTCCCTAGCCAACGCTCCCTCTCTGTGTTGTCCCCTCTGTCCTTCAGACCACCCTGCCATCCCTAGCCAACGCTCCCTCTCAGTGTTGTCCTCTCTGTCCTCCAGGCCACCCTGCTGTCCCTAGCCAACGCTCCCTCTCTCAGTGTTGTCCTCTCTGTCCTCCAGGCCACCCTGCCGTCCCTAGCCAACGCTCCCTCTCAGTGTTGTCCTCTCTGTCTCCCAGACCACCCTGCCATCCCTAGCCAACGCTCCCTCTCTCAGTGTTGTCCTCTCTGTCCCTCCAGGCCACCCTGCCGTCCCTAGCCAACGCTCCCTCTCTGTGTTGTCCTCTCTGTCCTCCAGGCCACCCTGCCGTCCCTAGCCAACGCTCCCTCTCAGTGTTATCCTCTCTGTCCTCCAGGCCACCCTGCCGTCCCTAGCCAACACTCCCTCCCTCAGTGTTGTCCTCTCTGTCCCTCCAGGCCACCCTGCCGTCCCTAGCCAACGCTCCCTCCCTCAGCCCCATCAGAAGGAAAGGCAAGGAGGTAGCAGAGCCAAGCACCATTCCCATGAGCCCTAAGAAAGGCAGCGAGACCAACACTGGTACAGTAGTCCACTTCCTGACGACTTCTGCGCTGTAGGAAACATGTAAACACCGACTTTAAACTTCATAGAAACAACAGATTATTTTTAACTTCAGTCAAAGGTGTGTGAAGGATACGTACCCAGTCTGACCAGTCTGACCAGTCTGACCAGTCTGACCCGTCTGACCAGTCTGACCAGTCTGACCAGTCTGACCAGTCTGACCCGTCTGACCCGTCTGACCCGTCTGACCCGTCTGACCAGTCTGACCCGTCTGACCCGTCTGACCCGTCTGACCCGTCTGACCCGTCTGACCAGTCTGACCCGTCTGACCAGTCTGACCAGTCTGACCCGTCTGACCAGTCTGACCAGTCTAATCAGTCTGACCAGTCTAACCAGTCTAACCAGTCTGACCAGTCTGACCAGTCTACTCAGTCTGACCAGTCTGACCAGTCTGATTCTTTTTAACTTCAGTCCGTTTCTTAGTCCTTCGTTAACGATTTCAGTCTAAGGTGTGTGAAGGATACGTAACCCAGGGCTTCCATTCACAAAGATCCCTCCTCTTCATGACCTTTCTGTGAGCAGGCAGGCCAGCGGACAGCTCGGGGTCCACGGCTAACGTCAACAAGTCCACAACCCTGGGAAGCTTCTATCATCTACCCACCTACCTCAAACTGTACGACGTCCTCAAAGCTACACACACCAACTATAAGGTACACACACACACACACACACACACACACACACACACACACACCAACAATAAGGTACGCACGCACACACACACACACACCAACTATAAGGTACGCACGCACACACACACACACACACACACACCAACTATAAGGTACACACACACACACACACCAACTATAAGGTACACACACACACACACATCAACTTTAAGGTGTACACACACACACACACACACACACACCAACTATAAGGTACGCACGCACACACACACACCCACACACACCAACTTTATAAGGTACACACCCACACACACCAACTATAAGGTACACACCCACACACACACACACCAACTATAAAGTACACACACACACACACACCAACTTTAAGGTGTACACACACACACACACACACACCAACTATAAGGTACGCACATACACACACACACCAACTATAAGGTACGCACACACACACACACACACACACACTAACTCTTGGACTCTTGGAGTTGGTCTTTTCTGAATCACTGAAATATCAGAATAGTCAACCTGGATGTTTAGAATTGTGAAATAACCAACATGAGTTCTGATACTTCATAGAACTGCAGTTGTGTTCACTCACTACACTTGTTTTATTTATGTCAATGTTTTTGTTGTTGTTGTTGTTGTTGTGTTGACTTGTTGATGTTTGTTGTGTGTTTCCTAGGTTACGTTGGACCTCCACAGCACCAACGAGAAGTTCGGAGGGTTCCTGCGTTCTACGCTGGACGTTCTGTCTCAGCTGCTAGAGATGGCCACGCTGCACGACATCGGAAAGGTCAGAGCGACCCGAATGCACCTCCTAGAAACCTGTTATAACACTCTTATTCATGTTCATAAGAGAGTTATAACACTCTTATTCACGTTCATAAATGAGTTATAACACTCTTATTCATGTTCATAAGAGAGTTATAACACTCTTATTCATGTTCATAAGAGAGTTATAACACTCTTATTCATGTTAATAAATGAGTTACAACACTCTTATTCATGTTCATAAATGAGTTATATCACTCTTATTCATGTTAATAAATGAGTTATAACACTCTTATTCATGTTAATAAATGAGTTATCACTCTTATTCATGTTCATATGAGTTATATCACTCTTATTCATGTTAATAAATGAGTTATAACACTCTTATTCATGTTAATAAATGAGTTATCACTCTTATTCATGTTCATATGAGTTATCACTCTTATTCATGTTAATAAATGACTTATATCACTCTTATTCATGTTAATAAATGAGTTATAACACTCTTATTCATGTTCATAAGAGTTAACACTCTTATTCATGTTAATAAATGAGTTATCACTCTTATTCATGTTAATAAATGAGTTATAACACTCTTATTCATGTTCATAAGAGTTATATCACTTATGCATGTTCATAAGAGTTAACACTCTTATTCATGTTAATAAATGACTTAGATCACTCTTCATGTTCATAAATTAGTTAGATCACTCTTATTCATGTTAATAAACATGTTAAAACACATTTCATATTGATAACCTTAAAGGGATACTGCGAGATTCTGGCATTTAAGCATTGCTACTGTACCTGTAGACTACCAGTCATTGCGCTAACGCTAGTTAGCATTGGCATTGGCTTCCTTCATGCTGGACACAGAGACATAAACATGGTGTCCACAAGTCCATCTGACTCTGGGGAAGTGGATGAAGGGGCTTCAATGCCAGAATCTGATGTATGAAAGCATAACTATAATTATATTATAATTAATATATTAGATACTAGTTAGTTAGTAGTTGTATAGTATAATGATGTATTGATTAGATAGTAGTTAGTTAGTAGTTGTATAGTATAATGATGTATTGATTAATTAATAGTTGTAGTATAATGATGTATTGATTAGTTAGTAGTTAGTTAGTAGTTGTAGTATAATGATGTATTGATTAGTTAATAGTTGTAGTATAATGATGTATTGATTAGTTAATAGTTGTAGTATAATGATGTATTGATTAGTTAATAGTTGTAGTATAATGATGTATTGATTAGATAATAG
>NC_048574.1:79523187-79525687 GCF_013265735.2 Oncorhynchus mykiss
GGTAGCAACACAGGACCTGAAGTAGCAACACAGGACGTGAGGTAGCAACACAGGACCTGAGGTAGCAACACAGGACCTGAGGTAGCAACACAGGACCTGAGGTGGTAACACAGGACCTGAGGTGGTAACACAGGACCTGAGGTAGCAACACAGGACCTGAGGTGGTAACACAGGACCTGAGGTGTTGTCATGGTAACACAGGACCTGAGGTAGCAACACAGGACGTGAGGTAGCAACACAGGACCTGAGGTAGCAACACAGGACCTGAGGTAGCAACACAGGACCTGAGGTGGTAACACAGGACCTGAGGTGGTAACACAGGACCTGAGGTAGCAACACAGGACCTGAGGTAGCAACACAGGACCTGAGGTAGCAACACAGGACCTGAGGTAGCAACACAGGACCTGAGGTAGCAACACAGGACCTGAGGTAGCAACACAGGACCTGAGGTAGCAACACAGGACCTGAGGTAGCAACACAGGACCTGAGGTAGCAACACAGGACCTGAGGTAGCAACACAGGACCTGAGGTAGCAACACAGGACCTGAGGTAGCAACACAGGACCTGAGGTGTTGTCATGGTAACACAGGACCTGAGGTGGCAACACAGGACCTGAGGTAGCAACACAGGACCTGAGGTAGCAACACAGGACCTGAGGTAGTAACACAGGACCTGAGGTAGCAACACAGGACCTGAGGTGTTGTCATGGTAACACAGGACCTGAGGTGGTAACACAGGACCTGAGGTAGTAACACAGGACCTGAGGTAGCAACACATGACCTGAGGTAGCAACACAGGACCTGAGGTAGCAACACAGGACCTGATGTAGCAACACAGGACCTGAGGTAGCAACACAGGACCTGAGGTAGCAACACAGGACCTGAGGTAGCAACACAGGACCTGAGGTAGCAACACAGGACCTGAGGTAGCAACACAGGACCTGAGGTAGCAACACAGGACCTGAGGTAGCAACACAGGACCTGAGGTGTTGTCATGGTAACACAGGACCTGAGGTAGCAACACAGGACCTGAGGTAGTAACACAGGACCTGAGGTAGCAACACAGGACCTGAGGTGTTGTCGTAGTAACACAGGACCTGAGGTAGCAACACAGGACCTGAGGTAGCAACACAGGACCTGAGGTAGTAACACAGGACCTGAGGTAGCAACACAGTACCTGAGGTGTTGTCGTAGTAACACAGGACCTGAGGTAGCAACACAGGACCTGAGGTAGCAACACAGGACCTGAGGTAGCAACACAGGACCTGAGGTAGCAACACAGGACCTGAGGTAGCAACACAGGACCTGAGGTAGTAACACAGGACCTGAGGTGTTGTCATGGTAACACAGGACCTGAGTTGGTGTCATGGTAACACAGGACCTGAGGTGGTGTCATGGCAACACAGGACCTGAGGTAGCAACACAGGACCTGAGGTAGCAACACAGGACCTGAGGTAGTAACACAGGACCTGAGGTGTTGTCATGGTAACACAGGACCTGAGGTGGTGTCATGGTAACACAGGACGTGAGGTAGCAACACAGGACCTGAGGTAGCAACACAGGACCTGAGGTGGTGTCATGGTAACACAGGACCTGAGGTGGTGTCATGGTAACACAGGACCTGAGGTGGTAACACAGGACCTGAGGTGGTGTCATGGTAACACAGGACCTGAGTTGGTGTCATGGTAACACAGGACCTGAGGTGGTGTCTACTGATTGAGTGTTCTGTCCTAGATGCACCTGGACTCCCCTGAGGCTCTGGGAGTGTTGAACACTCTGTTTGAGACGGTCGCTCCCTCCTCTCTCCGCCCGGTAGATATGCTGCTGAAGGGAATGTTCACTACACCTGCTACCATGGTGAGACACACGGAATTTGAGCTTTTTGGATAATTCAATTGTTGATAGGTCTTTACTGAGGCTAACTCTTTCTCTGCTCCCTCCCTCCCTCCCTCCCTCCCTCCCTCCCTCCCTCCCTCCCTCCCTCCCTCCCTCCCTCCCTCCCTCCCTCCCTCCTCCTGCCTCCACTCTCTCTCCCTCCTTCCTCCTCGCTCTCTCCCTCCTTCCTCCTTGCTCTCTCCCTCCCTCCTCCTCTCTCCTCCCTCCTCGCTATCTCCCTCTCTCTTCCCCACTCCCTCCCTCCTTTCTCTTCCCCACTCCCTCCCTCCTCTCTCTTCCCCACTCCCTCCCTCCTCTCTCTTCCCCACTCCCTCCCTCCTCTCTCTTCCCCACTCCCTCCCTCCTCTCTCTTCCCCACTCCCTCACTCCTCTCTCTTCCCCACTCCCTCCCTCCTCTCTCCCTCCCTCGTCCTCTCTCCCTCCCTCCTCTCTCCTTCCTCCCCAGGCTAATGTCAACACAGTTCAGCTGTGGGTGTCAGGTGTCTTGGCTGTCCTCCGAGTCCTCATCTCTCAGTCCACTGAAGACATAGTCCTCTCTCGTGTCCACGAGCTCTCCCTCTCTCCTCTCCTCCTCTCCTGTCCCACCATCCGACGTCTCCGTGACG
>NC_048574.1:79530687-79535687 GCF_013265735.2 Oncorhynchus mykiss
TTGAAGCATTATAACAGGGGAGGACTCATTCTCTTCTGTGACTACATGGTGAGATTATAGGTTCCTATGAAGCATTATAGAGCATTATAACAGGGGAGGACTCATTATCTTCTGTGACTACGTGAAGAGACTAGGTTCATATGAAGCATTATAGAGCATTATAACAGGGGAGGACTCATTTTCTTCTGTGACTACGTGGTGAGACTATAGGTTCCTATGAAGCATTATAGAGCATTATAACAGGGGAGGACTCATTTTCTTCTGTGACTACGTGGTGAGACTATAGGTTCCTATGAAGCATTATAGAGCATTATAACAGGGGAGGACTCATTCTCTTCTGTGACTACGTGAAGAGACTAGGTTCATATGAAGCATTATAACAGGGGAGGACTCATTTTCTTCTGTGACTATGTGGTGAGACTATCGGTTCCTATGAAGCATTATAGAGCATTATAACAGGGGAGCTGTTAAGCATTATAACTGCTGTGTCTCTTTTCTTCTACCTTTCCAGAATGTTCCACTTGACTGCCTTTCTCTTTCCCATAATCCTCCTCTCTCCCTCTGTAGTGTCAGAACCTGCACGACTCGGAGCACCTGACCTGGCTGATCGTCAACCACGTCCGTGACCTCATCGACCTTTCCCATGAGCCTCCGGTGCAGGACTTCATCAGCGCCGTTCACCGCAACTCGGCCGCCTCCGGACTGTTCATACAGGCTATACAGTCACGTTGTGACAACCTCACTACTGTTAGTACACACACACACACACACACACACACACACACACACACACACACACACACACACACACACACACAAACACACACACACACACTCTCACATACACACACACACACACACACACACACAAACACACACACACACACTCTCACATACACACACACACACACATACACACACTCTCTCTCTCACACACACTGTAGACTAGAACAGAGTAGACAACCTCTCTGCAGGACACGCTCGTTTATTGCTCTGTTTATACAACGGGTGGGTCTAATCCTGAATGCTGATTGGTTAAAACGGCATTCCAGGCGGAGTCTATTCCACAAGTTACCAACAGAGTTGTTTAAAAGCCTATTTACTCTGTTCCATCTGACTGCTGCAATCCACTGTCTCATCAGCCCAGCCAGGCAATTTATAAACTTCATCTCCACTATAAAAAGCATCTAGACATTACATTCAGCAAAATTAAAAAAAAAATAATTAAAATGTGTAAATTATTGTTAGAAACGCATTGTATAAAAGTGATAATGCTCCCTCTCTACGTCTCTCTACGTCTCTGTCTCTTTCTCTCTCTCTCTCCCTCTCTCTCTCTCTCCTGTCTTTCTCTCTCTCTTTCTCCTCTGTCTCTCTCTTCTCTCTCTCCTGTTTCTCCTCTGTCTCTCTCTCTCTGTCTCCTTCTCACTCTGTCTCTCTGTCTCTCCTCTCTCTCTCTCCTCTCTCTCCTGTTTCTCCTCTGTCTCTCTTCTCTCTGTCTCTCCTCTGTCTCTCTCTCCTCTCTCTCCTGTTCTCCTCTCTCTCTCTCTCCTCTCTGTCTCCTTCTCACTCTCTGTCTCTCCGCTCTCTGTCTCTCCTCTCTCTGTCTCCCCCTCGCTCTCTCTCTCTTTCCTTCTCTCCCTCTCCCCTCTCGTTCTCCACCCCCCCACCCCCCATAGCCCACCATGTTGAAGAAGACTCTCCAGTGTCTAGAAGGGATCCACCTGTCCCAGTCTGGTTCTCTGTTGATGCTCTACGTGGACAAACTACTGAACACTCCTTTCAGAGTCCTGGCTCGTATGGTTGATACTCTGGCCTGCAGGAGGGTGGAAATGCTGCTGGCTGAAACACTACAGGTAGATATGGAACAGTTTAGTCCAGCTGAACATGTTCTCTCTCTCTGTTCCTCTATAGAACAGTTTAGTCCAGCTGAACATGTTCTCTGTTCCTCTATAGAACAGTTTAGTCCAGCTGAACATGTTCTCTCTCTCTGTTCCTCTATAGAACAGTTTAGTCCATCTGAACATGTTCTCTCTCTCTGTTCCTCTATAGAACAGTTTAGTCCATCTGAACATGTTCTCTCTCTCTGTTCCTCTATAGAACAGTTTAGTCCATCTGAACATGTTCTCTCTCTGTTCCTCTATAGAACAGTTTAGTCCAGCTGAACATGTTCTCTGTTCCTCTATAGAACAGTTTAGTCCAGCTGAACATGTTCTCTCTCTGTTCCTCTATAGAACAGTTTAGTCCAGCTGAACATGTTCTCTGTCTGTTCCTCTATAGAACAGTTTATTCCAGCTGAACATGTTCTCTCTCTCTGTTCCTCTATAGAACAGTTTAGTCCAGCTGAACACGTTCTCTGTTCCTCTATAGAACAGTTTAGTCCAGCTGAACACGTTCTCTGTTCCTCTATAGAACAGTTTAGTCCAGCTGAACATGTTCTCTCTCTGTCCCTCTATAGAACAGTTTAGTCCAGCTGAACACGTTCTCTGTTCCTCTATAGAACAGTTTAGTCCAGCTGAACATGTTCTCTCTCTGTTCCTCTGTAGAACAGTTTAGTCCATCTGAACATGTTCTCTCTCTCTGTTCCTCTATAGAACAGTTTAGTCCAGCTGAACATGTTCTCTCTCTGTTCCTCTGTAGAACAGTTTAGTCCATCTGAACATGTTCTCTCTCTCTGTTCCTCTATAGAACAGTTTAGTCCATCTGAACATGTTCTCTCTCTCTGTTCCTCTATAGAACAGTTTAGTCCATCTGAACATGTTCTCTCTCTGTTCCTCTATAGAACAGTTTAGTCCAGCTGAACATGTTCTCTCTCTCTGTTCCTCTATAGAACAGTTTAGTCCAGCTGAACATGTTCTCTGTTCCTCTATAGAACCGTTTAGTCCATCTGAACATGTTCTCTCTCTCTCTGTTCCTCTATAGAACAGTTTAGTCCATCTGAACATGTTCTCTGTTCCTCTATAGAACAGTTTAGTCCAGCTGAACATGTTCTCCCTCTCTCTGTTCCTCTATAGAACAGTTTAGTCCAGCTGAACATGTTCTCTCTCTCTGTTCCTCTATAGAACAGTTTAGTCCATCTGAACATGTTCTCTCTCTGTTCCTCTATAGAACAGTTTAGTCCAGCTGAACATGTTCTCTGTTCCTCTATAGAACAGTTTAGTCCAGCTGAACATGTTCTCTATTCCTCTATAGAACAGTTTAGTCCAGCTGAACATGTTCTCTCTCTCTCTGTTCCTCTATAGAACAGTTTAGTCCAGCTGAACATGTTCTCTCTCTCTGTTCCTCTATAGAACAGTTTAGTCCAGCTGAACATGTTCTCTGTTCCTCTATAGAACAGTTTAGTCCAGCTGAACATGTTCTCTGTTCCTCTATAGAACAGTTTAGTCCAGCTGAACATGTTCTCTGTTCCTCTATAGAACAGTTTAGTCCAGCTGAACATGTTCTCTCTCTGTTCCTCTATAGAACAGTTTAGTCCAGCTGAACATGTTCTCTCTCTCTGTTCCTCTATAGAACAGTTTAGTCCAGCTGAACATGTTCTCTCTCTGTTCCTCTATAGAACAGTTTAGTCCAGCTGAACATGTTCTCTCTCTGTTCCTCTATAGAACAGTTTAGTCCATCTGAACATGTTCTCTCTCTGTTCCTCTATAGAACAGTTTAGTCCAGCTGAACATGTTCTCTCTCTCTGTTCCTCTATAGAACAGTTTAGTCCATCTGAACATGTTCTCTCTCTGTTCCTCTATAGAACAGTTTAGTCCATCTGAACATGTTCTCTCTCTGTTCCTCTATAGAACAGTTTAGTCCAGCTGAACATGTTCTCTCTCTGTCCCTCTATAGAACAGTTTAGTCCAGCTGAACATGTTCTCTCTCTCTGTTCCTCTATAGAACAGTTTAGTCCAGCTGAACATGTTCTCTCTCTCTGTTCCTCTATAGAACAGTTTAGTCCAGCTGAACATGTTCTCCCTCTCTGTTCCTCTATAGAACAGTTTAGTCCAGCTGAACATGTTCTCTGTTCCTCTATAGAACAGTTTAGTCCATCTGAACATGTTCTCTCTCTCTGTTCCTCTATAGAACAGTTTAGTCCAGCTGAACATGTTCTCTCTGTTCCTCTATAGAACAGTTTAGTCCAGCTGAACATGTTCTCTCTCTCTGTTCCTCTATAGAACAGTTTAGTCCAGCTGAACATGTTCTCTCTCTGTTCCTCTATAGAACAGTTTAGTCCAGCTGAACATGTTCTCCCTCTCTGTTCCTCTATAGAACAGTTTAGTCCAGCTGAACATGTTCTCTGTTCCTCTATAGAACAGTTTAGTCCATCTGAACATGTTCTCTCTCTCTGTTCCTCTATAGAACAGTTTAGTCCAGCTGAACATGTTCTCTGTTCCTCTATAGAACAGTTTAGTCCAGCTGAACATGTTCTCTCTCTGTTCCTCTATAGAACAGTTTAGTCCAGCTGAACATGTTCTCTCTCTCTGTTCCTCTATAGAACAGTTTAGTCCAGCTGAACATGTTCTCTGTTCCTCTATAGAACAGTTTAGTCCAGCTGAACATGTTCTCTCTCTGTTCCTCTATAGGACAGTTTAGTCCAGCTGAACATGTTCTCTCTCTGTTCCTCTATAGAACAGTTTAGTCCAGCTGAACATGTTCTCTCTCTCTGATCCTCTATAGAACAGTTTAGTCCAGCTGAACATGTTCTCTCTCTGTTCCTCTATAGGACAGTTTAGTCCAGCTGAACATGTTCTCTCTCTGTTCCTCTATAGGACAGTTTAGTCCAGCTGAACATGTTCTCTCTCTGTTCCTCTATAGAACAGTTTAGTCCAGCTGAACATGTTCTCTCTCTCTGTTCCTCTATAGAACAGTTTAGTCCAGCTGAACATGTTCTCTCTCTCTGTTCCTCTATAGAACAGTTTAGTCCAGCTGAACATGTTCTCTGTTCCTCTATAGAACAGTTTAGTCCAGCTGAACATGTTCTCTCTCTGTTCCTCTATAGGACAGTTTAGTCCAGCTGA